>NC_133325.1:810514984-810810594 GCF_042186555.1 Aquarana catesbeiana | reverse complement strand
ATTACTTCATTTAATGAGGAATTTTATATCCTCGTAGACAAAGCATTCAATAACAATATAATCTCCAACCAATTATGGAAATTTATTCGCACCCCCTTTCCCATCATCCCTACATTCTACTCCCTCCCCAAAATTCACAAACATAAAAAAGATCCCCCAGGGAGACCGATCGTGTCGGGCAATAGGTCCATCACCGAGAACCTCTCTAAAATGGTAGACGGACATCTAAGACCTCTCCTATCCTCCTTGCCATCATATGTAAAAGATACAATCCATTTACTTCAAATCATCGATGGCGTCCGGGTAACTGATCAGACTATCCTGATCTCCATCGATGTAGAAACACTCTACAGTTCAATTCCTCATGACAAAGGGCTAACCTGTATCCAAAGAATTTTATCACAAACCGTTCCTTCTAAGAAACCTTTTAATGAATTTATACTGTTGCCACTTGATTTCATACTTCGACATAATGTGTTCAGTTTCCATGGCCAGCATTTTCTCCAGGTACAGGGCGTAGCCAGGGGCACTTGCTGTGCCCCTGGCTACGCCAACCTATACCTGGGAGAATGGGAGAGAGTTCTAATGGAGGATGAGGATCTCTCTTTGTACCTGCGCCACATCAGGTTGTGGCGCAGGTACATCGATGACATCTTCATCCTATGGGAGGGGCCTGTTGAACTACTTCATACATTGCTAAATATTTTGAATAACAACACATTCAACTTGAAATTTACGATGGTTCACAACCATAAGTCCCTAACGTTTCTGGATATTGAAATATTTAAGGACCCCAACAATTATCTAGCCTGTAAACTCCATCGCAAACCTACATCTGGAAATACAATTTTACACTGTAATAGCTTTCATCCGAGACCCCTAATCAACTCCATTCCCGTCAGTCAATTCTTGGGGATCAAACGCAATTGTTCCAATAATGATGACTTCCTTAGAGAAGCCAGATCCCTCAAAAGTCGACTTTTAGATAGAGTGTACAGCCACAAGTGCTTGAAAAAAGCTTTAAATAAAGCTAATGCTCGCGACAGACAAGATCTGTTGCGATCATCTGGTAGATCCACCTCTGCTCCAAATCCCTATACCAGGATAATCACGACTTTTTCGAATTAACACATGGAGCTGAGACAGATTCTTTCTAAATATTGGCACCTCCTCACCAATGACCCAACGGTGGGCCCCTTTGTGTCACCTGACCCCCTGGTCACCTTCTGACGTACCACGTCGGTGGGTGACCGTCTGGTCAGTAGTGAATTTAGGGGCCTCACTCGGGGAGACTCCTGTAACACCTTGGGGACCTTCCCTTGTGGCTCCTGTGGTTACTGCCGGTATATGAATACTAGTAAGAATCCACACCTCCCCAATGGTTGGACATTCTCTGCTAAACACTATGCCAACTGTCAGACCACGTTCATTGTATATTTGATAGAGTGCGAGTGTGGCTGTTATTATGTGGACAAAACTATTCAGAAATTATGCAAACGCCTCTATCGCCATATATTGGCAATGAAAACTAAAAATCCAGATTTCCCCTGGGGACGACATATGGCCACAGTCCATGGTGAATCCTTTCCAAAGATATCAGTTTTAGTCTTGGATCGGATACACCAGACTCCTCGAGGAGGTGACTTAAACAAATTGCTCCTCCAGCGGGAGATGAGGTGGATTTCCACTTTAAATGCCACCTCACCTCCAGGCTTGAATGAGATTCTGAGCTTCAAACCCTTCCTCCAAGGATTCACATCAGGTGGCTACGAGGGTGACATGTAGGTGCCCTCACACCTTACTCTGATATGCCTATTTTTCTTTTTCTTTACCTTTATTCCACCATTCTTTCCATTTGTAATTGTGTTTTGTATCTATCATGCAATTTTCTTATATAATTGCTGTGTCTGGTTTACTAGATCACGATGAGGCTACAGTTTATACAAGTTCTGTTTAATATTCTCAGACTGTGTACATAATATGTTAACTCTAGAAATGCAATGTACAGTTACAATATCTTGCTGTTCATTGCTTTGTACTGTGTTAATACTGTATGTCAATGATCTTTAATCATGTATATATTTCCTTGCGTTTTAGCCACCACTTCTTCTGGTCTCCCACAGTTTAATTATCCTGTCCATCGCAACTAACTGACTTCAATCCAGGCGAGCATCTATGATCAGGTACTGGTCGGGGTTCCCCTGCGCCCTGCGTTGTCCCCCGCCACGGGTAGGCTCCACGCATAAGTGTGTGGGGCCTTACCTTGGACGCCCAGCGATCCGCTATGTTCCGTCGTCCGCACATGCGCTGTACGGCGGACTCCCGGATCTACCACAGCTGCGTCCCTCTTTCCGTGTCGGCGGCACTCTGACGTCTGACATCATCGCGCTCACTGGCGCGGTGATGCCGGACGCCGCTGCGCTGGGGGAACGAGCATTAGGCGACGGAATACCTCCTTGCTGACACTTTAGTCAGCTGTTGGAGAGGTGTGTCGCCTAATTGATGCAGTCCCCCCCTTGTTTTCGTCCTCTGCCCTATTAGATTTGTGATTGTGAGACCTCCCGTCCCTTTGGGGGTGGATTTGCCTCACAATCAGTTGGCATATATTTCCGGAGCATGCTTGTTTCCCTGTCATACACCCTGCACTTTCCATTTGGAGCAGACTAACCTGGACTCTTATCCATAGAGTAAGTACTTTTGGTTGTGCCCATCTTGCTTATATATATATTTTGTCTATACCTCAATATTTTTGTATACTCTAATTATCTATTATATTTAAAGCATACTAGAGGAAAATGTAATATATGTCTTCATTTGCAACTTATGTGTAACCATGCACCTACCCAGCTTTCAAATTAGCTTATTCCTATATATGATATATGGGCTCTAGACCCTCTTTTTTGCAGCTACCTTATAGGCTCGCTGCATTTAAGTCCATGGTCACCATCATAGAGTATGGTTTATATATGCTCCAATATCCTATAGATCTCTTTCATCTGTATATTCACTAAGCTTAGCCAGGCCTTATAGCTCCTACACTTTATGCGCTATATATAAATATTACATATTATATCCTATAGTAGTATAGTATACCTGACTATATACACCATCTGCATACCTTAGGACATCTATATCAATTGAGCCGTTCCTTGCGGACCGCTTGGGCCGGGTATACCCGACGACTTTGCCTGCTGGGATGCTGCCACCCATGTAATTTACATGGAGTAAACTACTCTAATATTTTCTGTTAACGTTGCAAATATATGGACTGAGATTTTAAACTGCTCCCTCTACAGAGCTACCTTCTTTTTTCTTACAATTTGGGAGATCAGAACTTGGAGTATCATCTTCCAACATTTTATCTTCTCTGATCCTTACAAACAACTTTAATCGGTGTAAACTAATAAGTCCTTTTTGTGTTTATTATTATTCTGTTTGTCCCCCTCTTCCAAACCCCTCAATTAATTTATATATGTCCACAAGATTGTATATGATTATTACTTTTGTACTTTGGTTTAGTATGTCTCTATTTCCATACATTTTGCAGACTACATATTACAACTGCACAGGAAATCCCTGAAGAAGGAATTAACATCCCAAACATTCCGAAACATGTTGGATTTTTCCATATGTATCATTTATGCATGCGTTCTTCACCAGTAGAACACTCATGTTTATGATCAAGTGCAGTTATTGTATACTTAATTGCTTTTAAATTTTCTATTTTTGTGCAATTTTGAATAAAGTAGTATTATTTTTATATATCTTGATGCCTCTCACCTTTATACATACTTACACTTCCCATCTCCCTCCCACCCACAAAATCCCTGGGGTCTTCCTCCTGTTTATATATTTTTGTTGATTTTCCGGGATGTGGTGAGAGGTGAGCTCACCCCTTTGTCTACCTGACTGTCTATTTAGATTGACTTGGTGGTCCAACCACACTTAAATTTTTATAAACAATGTTACTTTGTATCTCTCTATCTCCTGTCTGATCTGGATATTGGTAAGTGAAAGTGCATCAGTCTCTGCACCAGATGAGCTTACACTCTAATGTCCCCCCACAGTCACACACTATTATTATTATTATACATTTATATAGCTATGACATATACCACAGTACTGTACAGAGATCACTGAGCCAGTCACATCAGTCTCTGCACCAGAGATGTTGTGTGCACTGCAGCTCTCCCTCTCCAGACACCAGGGGGTCAGGTGAGTTACCTGGCCCCAGGGAGGATGGGAGATTCTGGGGATGACCCAGGCGAAGGTTCCCCTGAGGGATCCAACCTGTAATCCCAAACTGCATCTTCACCTGAAGACCTCGGCTATGGCCCTAAAAAAGGGGAGTCTACCCCCACTTTCAGACAGCGGGTTGCTGACCTTTTAAAGAGGATTAAGAAGGAGGAGGAAAAGCTGGTAAACCTGAAATCAGAGTACAGGAAAAAAGAAATCCATGCATGGTAAAGTGTTTAGCAAGAAGCGATAGAGTCTAAAACCGGAGGTCAAAGTTTTGGAGGACACCACAAAGTGCCAGCAGAATCCGGTAAAAGCATTGAAGGAGAAAAGTGGAGCATTCAGGGAGAAGTTCCAGAATACGGAAAGGTTCCAGAAAATGAGGGATGACACCAGCTGCGGAAAGGCATGGGCGGTTGCAGTACGGGTGGAGAGTGAGGAGGGGGTCCTGGATGCTGCCTCTGTTATCCCATCCACCTCAGGATCTGCTTCACCGGAGGAAATGGTGGAGGCCTGCTGAACTTTATTCAGGAGATGCCAGTAGACTTGGCCTTTGGCAAGTCCTTAGATCATACTTCAGCAACCTCCCACAGAGGGTATGTAGACCACCTGCGGAAAAGTCTGAAGACCGAATATGACAAGGCCCAAGGTACCTCAGATGCCTGAGGACAAAGGAATAAAAGGAACTTTGACCTCAGAGTACGAGTGCAGGATTTGCAACCAGGTGGCAGGGTGCTACTGAGGAATCTGAGTGTTCCGGAAAGCACAAGTTGCCTGACCACTGGAAGTCACAGCCCTATGTCATTTGCAAGCATCTGCCAGGACTCCCAGTGTATCAAATCCAACCAGAGGGGAACACAGGCCCGCTGAAGACTTGGCACCACAACCATCTACTGCCCCTATAAGAAGCAGTTCGTTTGCCACCACAGCTAGATTCACAGTCCACACCCCCAGTCTCTCAGAGATCCCGACCAGTCACTAAATCTCAGTCTGTACCCCTCGCTGTTGAGGATGAGGACAGCAAAGATGAAGAGATGGGGATAGCCTGGTTGTGGCCACCTCAAATGCCAGGATTTGCCACCCCCATTTGTCTCCTCCTAAAGTGACAGATGCTGGGATTCTCAGACCAGAGGCTCCTGAGTTTGTGGCTCCTGAGTTATTGCCTCAAAGTCCACCCACCAAAGAGTTGAAAGGCACTCAATCTTCCCTGCTGACAGCAGACCCCTAAGATTTCCAATCATTCAATGAAGAGGGAGCTGAGGCTGATATGCAGGAAGAAGAAGAAGCTGTGGATGAAGCCAAGTCCAGTGTGCCTGTATTGCCAGAGCCCAAAGAACAGAGAGAGCGAAGAACCATTCACCCACCTAAGAGACTGACTTATGATATGCTGGGTGAAAGCTATGAGGAAGCTGTTCTCACCTCAAAAAGGACTCTTGAGGCGCCTGGTCCTTCCACCACACATTTAGTGGAGGACAACCCCAACTCACCCCCTGGCACATCTAGCTGGGGGCCATCCCAATCCAGGTGGCTTGTAGGCAGGACAACTTACCCTCCTATGCTAATTGGTGGGAGGTTCCTCTGCCAGGTTTTTATGCAGATGCAAACTGTCTGATTTCCTGTGTAAACTAACTTGCTTTCTCCGCTTGTCTATAAAAAGCATGTAATAGGTCACAGACTTTTTTTTACTTCCTTTGGGGACCAAAAGTTCTTTGGTGGGGGGAGTGCGTAGCAGGTACCTCTCCAGGCTGATTGAATCCACGAGGGAGAGAGCTGGCTGCTAGCAGCTGAGTGGGATTTTTCACCCCCCCTTCCTCTTTTCTCACACACACACACAGACACACAGAACTGCTTGCTCTGTAGCCTCCCTATTGGAAGAGACTGTCAGCCAATTACTGGGAAACAGCAGCAGAGAAGTGTGGGATATGAAGTCTAAACACAAGGCAGCCTGATTCACTGTTTAAGGGACAAGACTGCAAATCCCCGGCTGCACTGCTCAGAGTCAGGAGGCTTGCGGGAGAGACTATAGAAGAGAGGGAGGGACTAGGCCAAAAAGCCTTGTTCCTGGATCCCATCAGGAGAGCAACCCCTCTGTTGCTTTGTGTGAGGGGGGTTGCGACCTACCAAGGGGCACACAGTCTGCAGCCCAGCCCAGAGGAACAGAACCTGCATGCTCCAGCAAGACGCTCTGCAGGGAACGTCCACAGGAGAGGCTGTTTCAACAGCTCAAAGACAGGACGCCATGGCGCCACGTCTGCAGCTAGAAAAGTCGATCGATCATTCTGTGAAGAACCGCTGATTGCGTGCAGGATTGGTGAGAGGGCTTTGCCCAGGAACTTTACTGCATTCTATAAGATACCACATCTGAAAGCTGTGTACAGGCACCTGTTATCTGGATCACATAAAGCAGTGGTCATCATCCCTGTCCTCAGGGCCCACTAACAGGCCAGGTTTTATGTATTACCTTGGGGGGAGATGCAGACTAGAATACTGCAATCACTGAGCAGAAAATGATATCACCTGTGATGTACTTCAGTTATCTTGCAAACCTGGCCTGTTAGTGAGCCCTGAGGACAGGAGTTGATGACCACTGACATAAAGGAGTGCTACACCACAGCACCAGATGCTTACATTGCTCTCCATCACTCTGCTATATTGAGAGATCTTTATCCACAGAGCTCCTACATGCCGGGGAAGAGAATAAATGCAAAGCTTTGCTCATAGTACATTACTGAGGTGGCTCTTAAAGGGGACACACCACGGGTGTTTAAAATCACTTCTTTGTGTGTATTGGAAGTATTATAGGCCGGCCTGGAATTGCCCTTTGGCCATAGCATTTGACACACATCAATAGTGTGTTTGGGGGAGCCTATTTAATCTGTGTATACTGTTATTTTTCCCGTTTATTTGTTGCATAGTGTTAACGACTGTTTTTTTTTTTTACTGTTTCAACCAAGTCCTGGCTACTTACACAGGCCTTGGCTGACTGATGTTAATCTAAACTTTATTCTACTCTAAGTAAACTTGAAGTACAGAACTGAGTTGTGTATTATTATCGTGTTATTCATCTTGCTTGGTGTACCAGTGGGGCTGGGGCAGTTCTTTGGGGTTGAGAGGCAGAGCAATGGACTGAACCAATAACAAAAGCAGCTTCCTTCGGGGGTCTTGCTACAATGATTTGTCATGTGTGCATCCAGAATCGCTGGATCTGTTTTGGGAGCGGATTGAGTGTGTATGTGGGGGCCAGCCAGACTGGAAGGGGCTTGTCCCCAAAGTTGTCTCATGACGGCCCTTGATTAAGAATGTGACTATCCTGACAAGGAGTCTATACCCCCTGAGGATTTATGGGTCTGGTTGAGGAGGTTTGGTGAAATGTTGTGTCCCCTAAAAAAGATTGTGGATGATAGGGGAATCTGGACGGGTGGGTGGTCGGTGTCATTGAGGTTGAGTGTGTGTGGGAATGTGGTCCAGGATTTGCCCTCCTCTGCCTTTATTGGTAGAGATAGGATTACCGTCTTCTACCCTGGTCAACCTAAGCTGTGCCATAAATGTGGAGTCAAGAGACATTTCTCCTCTAAATGATAACAGCAGCAGACACAGCCTGAAGAGATGAGGAAGCAGAGTCTGCAGTGACATCCCACATCATTACCACTGGTTTTTGGGAGCCAACCCAGCCATACAGGCCAGGAAGGGGGACATACATCCTGCTGTACATGTGATCCAAGTTCCATGTTTGTAAGTGCAATCCTCTATTATTTGAATCTGTATTTGTATTATTAAAACGGTATTACACTAGGGCAGCCGTGCGCTCTCTTTTTCTTCTATATTTTAGATTAAGTCCGCCACCCAGTGGATCCCTGAGAGAGCTGCAGCACCTAGAGCAAGAGAACTCTTTCTTTATAGACTGTGAACATTTGAGAGTTGTTTGTGGGGTCAGCGATGAGTTTGGTTTGTTTGTGTTTGGACTCTTTCACCTATCAGGAGGGAGGTTGTGGATAAGATCCTAGCCATGGGATTTAAGGCTGAGGATATTTATGCTCTTATCAGTCCGGCTGGTTCCCATGAATATGATTTATCATTTGTGCATCCAAAATTGCTGGATCTGTTTTGGGAGCGGTTTGAGCATGTATATGGGGGCCAGCCGGACTGGAGGGAGCTTGTCCCCAAAGTTGTCTCACGACAGCCCTTGATTAAGAATGTGACTATCCTGACAAGGAATGAGTCTATACCCCCCCCCCCCCCCCCCCCCCCCGAGGATTTATGGGTCTGGTTGAGGAGGTTTGGTGAAACGTTGTGTCCCCTAAAAAAGATTGTGGATGATAGGGGAATTTGGATGGGTGGGTGGTCGGTGTCAATGAGGTTGAGTGTGTGGGGTGAGGTGGAATGTGGTCCAGCATTTGCCCTCCTCTGCCTTTATTGGTAGAGATAGGATTACCGTCTTCTACCCTGGTCAACCTAAGGTGTGCCATAAATGTGGAGTCAAGGGACATCTCTTCTCTAACTGTCCAGAACAGAAGTGTTCTTTGTGTCAGGAACTGGGGCATCTGGCAAAGGACGTAATCATTAAATGTAACCTCTGTGATAAGGTTGGTCACCCTTATAAAAATTGTATAGGTATCCTGAGTGCTAATCCACCCTTCACTCTAAAAATACTTCCACTGCGCCACCAATAATGTGAAAAATAAAATAAACGTGATTGTAAAACCAATGAGTATATGTGAATATAAATGAGCTGCCCCTTTAAAATAAATACATAAACCCAATATTTAATCTTAAATATCTGTACCCTAAACCGATCCCTCCTGAAGATATATAAGAAGAAATAAGAGGCGCTCTAATATCTCACAGTGCAAAACAGTCTCTAACACATCTATATAGTGTATAATAATAATATACTGTGTACACCAAGTTTCAGCCTGATATAAACACAAAACAGTGAAACAAATGGTGTTAATCAAAACCAATTGCACCCGAATATATATGCAAAATCAATGTAGCGTGTAACCACTTGATCACACCACAATGTGTTAGATGTGAGTAATACCGTTAGTGTAAAATAATAGTCCATACATAGTGAGCAAAAGATCAGTCCAAAATAATGTGACAAAAAATAGAAATCTTGATAAATGAGTGACTTCCGCGTGTCTTCCACCTCACCAACGTGATACGTGAATCCACTCCCTATAGAATCACACTCACCGAATCCAATTGCCAGCACTTTCATGCAAGGCAAAAAACGCTTGTTTACCACACCTCAGGGTAATCAGATCAATTCGATATCCAACAGTGTATGGTAGAATCGGTCCACATGAAAAATAATGAAGTGCTCCAATAGTGTAAACCAGCACGGCAAATTTATTAAAACCACTACAATCTTTAAAAAATTCACTCACATTTTAAAAGATTCAAAACCAGCAGAAATAAAGTGCAGTTCACAGCAATTCCAAACTCAGTGGATAACCAGATGACACTGGGCGGTCACGGCGGACCCGAGGTGTGCTAGTGCTTATACTTCCAATCTCACCCCTTCCTCACTGGCCCTCCATACAATTGGATCACCTCTCCTACGGTGCGGCTTCCAGCGTTACACGTCACAATCACAGCTACGCCCCCTCACAGGGGGAGTGGCCATCGGATCACCTCTCCTATGGTGCGGCTTCCAGCGTTACACGTCACAATCACAGCCACGCCCCCTCACAGGGGGAGTGGCTGTCGGATCACCTCTCCTATGGTGCGGCTTCCAGCGTTACACGTCACAATCACAGCTACGCCCCCTCACAGGGGGAGTGGCCATCGGATCACCTCTCCTATGGTGCGGCTTCCAGCGTTACACGTCACAATCACAGCCACGCCCCCTCACAGGGGGAGTGGCTGTCGGATCACCTCTCCTACGGTGCGGCTTCCAGCGTTACACGTCACACATCACAGCCACGCCCCCTCACAGGGGGAGTGGCTGTCGGATCACCTCTCCTACGGTGCGGCTTCCAGCGTTACACGTCACACATCACAGCCACGCCCCCTCACAGGGGGAGTGGCCATCGGATCACCTCTCCTATGGTGCGGCTTACAGCGTTACACGTCACACATCACAGCCACGCCCCCTCACAGGGGGAGTGGCTGTCGGATCACCTCTCCTACGGTGCGGCTTCCAGCGTTACACGTCACACATCACAGCCACGCCCCCTGTTGAATTTTTTGTGTGTGATTTTTTTTTTTGAACGTTTGTGGTCCTAAGGCGATAGGTTTGCCTTCAGCGGATAGCCACAAATGGGTGAATGACCTGCTGTATGTTCTCTGGGGTAGGCAGTCTAGCTAGGGGCTAGTCTATTTCCACTCAGAAAGGAGACGTCCTTCTGAGAGTAGAACAAGTGAGATCTCAGATTATTGTACTGGGCTGCTGGTACACAGCCATAAAGATAAGTAGTGGAGCTCTCTGTCCCGGAGTTCCAAACTATTGTCATTTCTGAAGAAGGTAATGAGAAACTGTAATAAATATGGGAAACTTGCTTGAAAAAAATATTCTACCTATCATGAATACATTTGGGTTAACAAAAGATAGAGCTAAAAAGTTATTAAAAATAGCAAAAGCAACAGGGCTAAGTATTGCCAAATTGCAACCAAGTGCTCCTATCATCAAAATGATGGTGAGTGGAGACCCAGATGCCCTGAAACATCATGTGAAATGGTGTAAAATAACAAAAAAGGAGTATAAAGAGGACCCATCTAAATGGTGGCTGCCAGAGGGGTCCCTCAATACACCTACAATTGATGCATTATTTAACTTACTTTTTAAAATGTCTGATTGTGGGGGGGATTGAATGTTTAGCAGCCTGGGAAGAAGCATCTAGGAAGGATGTAAAACCACCCCCCTACAAAATGTGCTCAGAAAAAGCTGCTCTGCCCTTAGAATAAGATGATGAGATGCCCAATACCTGGGCTTCACCTTATGATTTAATAAGAAGGGAATTGGCAGGAGCATCTGCTCCTATGGTAGAGCAGGAGGAGACTACAGGAGGGGAGTCAGCTAGGGATGATATAGGGGAAGCATCTGGTTATCAGCAGGCCACTCAAAGTGTTAAGACTGAAACCCCACAGCGTAGACACATAGGTAAACTTGTCTCCAAACGGTTTTCTCCACATTATCGCAGTGAGGAAGCATTGTATGATGTGGATGGTACAATTAAATTTAATAAAGATGGGGATCTCTGGCAGTTTACTCCAGGAAGACCAGGGGCCTTGGCAAGGTTTGACAGAATAGGTAAATCCGGTACTAGTGCTCCCTTAGCTAAGGGTCCCTCGTCAGCTGTAACTAGGCATCAGTCAAAACTCCGAAGATTAGGTTTACAGCGTACCCCAGAAGATAGAAAGAGGACAAAAGGATATATTATATCCCAAGTACAAGAGGAACCATTTGGTCAAATGCCCTTAAGAGAAGTTGCTTTACCAAGTGAGTCAGACGGTGATGGAAATTACACAGCCAACATAGGGAAAGTTTACGTTTCCTGGAAACCCAATGAGATTAGGGCAATTGTTGCTGACCTACCTAACCTTGAGAAATGCCCAAAGAAGTGGTACAAACGGTTAATGTGGATAGAGAAAACACAGCAAGCCACATATAGAGACATGTGGATCCTAATTGATTGTGCTGTGCCTGAGAAATATGTGGATGTATGGAATGTATTTGCAAGGAATAAGGGTGCATATGATCAAAGGATAATGAAGGTGGAAGATCCACCACCAGACCCGGTTGTGTATGAAGAGACAATTAGCAGATTGAATGAAATCTTAAAGTATTGGATAACAACAACTTTTGATAAGGGACAAGACATGAGGGTGTTGATGGATGTTGTTCAAAAGAAAGGTGAGGATGTGTTAGATTATTGGAATAGATTTATAGATGCTATCCAGAAGCATAGTGATTGGATGGCAGATGATGAAGGTGATATGAAACGGCCTGAGTTGGTGAATGTTTTGGTGGGTGGAATGTTGTCTGAGATTAGAGAGGAAATAGAGCTCTGTACAGTGGGGTGGAGAAAGAAAGCTGCCCCTGAATTAGTCGAGATAGCTCAAGCAGCCTATGATGTATTGCAGAAAAGAAGGGATAAAATAGAAAAGAAGGTAAAAACAAAAATGATGAATATACAACTACCAGAGGTTAAGGAAAAGGTCCCTGAATCAAAGGGAGTGCCACTATCTACGGTTCAGGTAACGCCACAGGGTGTACCGTTGGCAGCTCCTCCTTATCCACCTTCGGGAGTGGTATATATCTCTAATTATGAGACACTACAGCATAAGCAGGGCAATTGGAGACCAAATGAGGGGCAACGCAGAAACCCTAGAATTCAGTCTCGATATCAACAAATCATCCCAAATAGAGCAAGACCCCCAACCCTACAGCCTCGTGCCTCCCCAACTTGCTTCAAGTGCAGACTAAGTGGACATATAACACGGGGACTGTAGGGGGCGTTAGGATGAGGCGGGATGTGGTGACAATATGGATGACTCATTTTTATATCAAACTCTGGCTGCTATTGAAATAGATTCTGTTGATGAGCCAATGGTTGACATAAATGTAAACGGTATTGATTTATGCTGTCTCGTAGACACCAGGGCTTCTCGGTCCCTATTGAATGTTCTTGACCCAAACTTGCCACTCTCCAACAAAAGGGCTTCTTTGGTTGGAGTAAGTAATAATGTAATCTCGGCAGGGGTTACACAATCAGTGCCGGTGACTTTGGGAGAACATTCCCCTAAAAAAGATTGTGGATGATAGAGGAACCTGGACAGGTGGGTGGTCGGTGTCAATGAGGTTGAGTGTGTGGGGTGAGGTGGAATGTGGTCCAGCATTTGCCCTCCTATGCCTTTATTGGTAGGATTACCGTCTTCTACCCTGGTCAACCTAAGCTGTGCCATAAATGTGGAGTCAAGGGACATCTCTCCTCTAACTGTCCAGAACAGAAGTGCTCTTTGTGTCAGGAACTGGGGCATCTGGCGAGGGACTGTAACATCATTAAATGTAACCTATGTGATAAGGTTGGTCACCCTTATAGCCAGTGCCCTGAGGCTTTGTACAAAATATGCCAGAGCAAGTGGAGGAATTCTTCCATCCGGATAGAGAAGAGTCTGGGTTGGCGGAGGTTGTACCAGAGAATCCTAGTGTCTCTGTCCTGTCAGAATCTGTGTCTGTGAGGCGGTTTGTGGTGTCAGTGTCCCCCCAGTCTGTGGTGTCAGTGTTCCCCCAGTCTGTGGTGTCAGTGTCCCCCCAGT
This sequence comes from Aquarana catesbeiana, assembly GCF_042186555.1. Lineage (NCBI taxonomy): Eukaryota > Metazoa > Chordata > Amphibia > Anura > Ranidae > Aquarana > Aquarana catesbeiana. The sequence continues at coordinate 810,797,094 of NC_133325.1, read as the reverse complement.
CTGTGGTGTCAGTGTCCCCCCAGTCTGTGGTGTCAGTGTCCCCCCAGTCTGTGGTTCCCCAGTCAGTGTCAAAAAGTGTGGTTGTCAAGTCTGTGTCTGCACCTATTGTTTCTCCTAGTGTAGTGAAGGCAGCGGAGGGTGCTGGACCAGCGTGTATGGTGGTGCCAACCCCTCCTCCTCGGCGTGGCAGAAGTGCGGCTGGAGGTCGGTGGACACTGAGGGGTGGAGTGAGGGATGGATTGGATGATGGTGGGGGGGAGGGAATAAGGGTGGCTGGTGCAGAATGCAAGGTGAATGATGTGGGGGGAGGGGTTAATGGGGGGGGGCTTGGAATCGCATCCTGATGGCGATTAGATCTCAAAATGTTTCTTAGCCTGGATTGTGTTTAAGTTGAGGTTTGGGTTTGTAGCCTCTTTTTTCTTTCTGTGTTATCTTGTCAGGAAACTGTTTTGTTTACTTGCTGATGTAAGCACGCTTGTTTTTGTTTAGCTGTTGTTTATTTCTATGTAAATATGTTTTTTATTAATGAGCTGTATGTTTGTATGACTTTAATAAACAAAACATTACACTCCAAAAGTCACACACTATTATTATTATAACACTATTATTATTATTATTATAATACATTTATATAGCTCTCACATATACCGCAGTGCTGTACAGAGGACACTGTGTGAAATCAGAGTGCAGTATGAAGTATTATCAGCCAATCAGGCAGTTTGAGGTTTATTGGCTTTAATTAGAATGAAGCGGAACAGAATAATTTCCAGCAGAAACCGTCCAATGAAGACAATTCATCATTTATGGGGCACATTTATCAAGAGCTGAAATCAGGCTTCCTTCCGTTCTCACCTACACGTCGTGTTTGAAGATTTCCTGTATCTTGGTGTGGAAATTATCATTTTCATTCTGATCACTTAAACATTGTCAAGCTTCTATTTTTTCAAAATCTTTCCTGTTAACCACTTCAGCCCCGGAAAGGATTTGCCCCCTTAATGACCAGCCCTTTTTTTGTGATTAGGCACTGTGTCGCCTTAACTGACAATTGCGCGGTCGTGCGACGCTGTAGCCAAACAAAATGGAGGTCCTTTTTTCCCCCCACAAACAGAGCTTTCTTTTGGAGGTATTTGATCACCTCTGCAGTTTTTATTTTTTGTGCTATAAACAAAAGAAGAGCGACAATTTTGAAAAAAACAAAAAACAATATTTTTATCTTTTTGCTATAATAAATACCCCAAAAAGTTTAAAAAAAAATAATTTGTTCATCAGTTTAGGTCAATATGTATTCTTCTACATATTTTTGATAAAAAAAATGCAATAAGCGTATATTGATTGGTTTGCGCAAAAAATATAGCATCTACAAAATAGGGAATAGATTTATGGTGTTTTTAATATATATATATATATATATATTTATATATATATATATATATATATATATATATATATATATATATATATATATATATATATATATATATATATTTTTACTAGTAATGGTGGCGATCTGCGATTTTTAGCGGGTTTGCGGTGAACAGATCGGACACTTTTGACACTTTTTTTGGAACCAGTGACATTTATACAGCATCAGAGCTAAAAAAAATAGCCACTGATTACTGTATAAATGTCACTGGCAGGGAAGGGGTTAACACTAGGGGGCGATCAAGGGGTTAAGTGTTCTCTAGGGAGGTGTTTCTAACTGTGGGGGGGAGGGGACTGACTGGGGGAGGAGGAGAGAGATCGCTGTTCCTGATCACTAGGTACAGCAGATCTTCTCTCCTCTCCCTGACAGAATGGGAATCTGTCTGTTTACAGATCCCCCGTTCTGTCTCTCTCAGTGCCAATCGCAGGTGCCCGTCGGACATTGCGGCCACGGGGCACGTGAATCAGCTCCTACGTCACGCGGCGGGGGTGACGTAGCCAGATAAGGCTATTTACAAGGCCGACGTACAGTTATGGCGAGGAGAGCCAACATGCCGCGGTATAATAACGACTAGTGGTTAAACTGAAAAGAGGGGGGAACTTAGTGGGATTTTATATGAAACGTATGTGAATACATCTCCATCCCAGATCTAGTAGAAACAAAGTAGAAATGAATGAGACTTAATATGAGGTGTGTGAACAGAAACGCAGTGAGTATAAAAACACGATGTGTAGTGCTTAGTAATGATTAGAAACGTTAGAAAAACCTATTCATATGTTTGTATCAATATTGACAACATGTAACAAACATTGTATATAAAACTGGCAACAACAACAAATTGATACATTGTATAATAAATACATGGCCGCTGCATCAAGATAATGTATTATAGGATAAATATATAACAGCCCTCTTAGATGACACGGACCACCTCAGAAACAGAGAATAAAGATAAAAATCTGTATGTATATAAATATAAAACTGGTTGAACCTTCCAATGAAGATGAGTTGCATCAAATAAGCCCTACGCCTTTCGTGGATTTATTCCACTCTTCAGGGGCAAGTGCATTAAATATCTGTGAAAAAACACCATGCCATACAGGTCATTGTCTCTGTTTTCTCCCCGGGAACCACCACGGATGATCACAGCTCTCTGATAGGTGGTGAGATTGACAGAACTGAATGCACCGTGATACCATTCATTTGATGCTTCCTATTACCATTTGTTTGTGAGTACAATATATAATATAATATATATAATATAATAATAAAAAGCTTTACAGTTTTACACTATGAGGCTTCCTCTCTCCTTATTTGCCCGAGGATTATGGACGGCTCCCAGTTGATTGGATCTTGGTGAATCAGAGGACGTGAGTGTTGGTTTCCAGATCTGTTGATCGTTCACTGTGGATCGGACGGACGTTCCTCTGGCAGCGATCGTAGCCACTTCACTTATATTATAAGGCTTTGATTGATCTTCTTTCTGGTGAGTGCAATTCCTAGAGGGATCTTAAAGCGGGGTTCCGGCCGGGAAAAAAAAAATTAAAAGTCAGCAGCTACAAACACTGTAGCTGCTGACTTTAAATAAGCACACTTACCTGTCCTGGGTGCCCGCGATGTCAGCCGCCCGAGGCCGACCCGTCCCTTGGCTCTTGGGTCCCGGCATCACCATCCTAACTAAGGGAAACAGGCTGTGGAGCCTTACAGCTTCACTGCCCGTTTCCTACTGCGCATGCACGAGTCACGCAGCGCTTTGTGAATGGGACGCTATGTGTTGTGGGACACACACAGTTCCCATAACACACAGCGCCCCATTCCCCAGAAGACAACACGGGGAGCAGAAGACTGAAGATCACCGCAGGGTAGGAAGAGGCAGATTAGGAAGACTGCCTAGCAACAGCCATTTCAGGTGAGTCAAAAATGTATTTTTTTTTTCCTCCATTTTTTAAGGAATTTTTTCATGCAATTTCTTTTTTTTTAGGGTGGACCTCTGCTTTAAGCACTAGATTGATCGATGGTTGAACGTTTAAAACAGCTGATGAACCTCTTTAGGAACTGTTATTTGCAAAAGACTGTGTTTGAATTCCGTTTCCAGCTGGATTTATAGACTATCAAGTTTTTTATGTGATTTGTTGTAGCCGTATTAGTGCAATTGTGACAGAGAAAATTGAGTACTGTCCGTGATACTTTTTTTATTTGCACTAACATACAATTTTTCAGGACAAGCTTTCGGGGTATGTCCCCTTCTTCAAGGTCCAATCAGTACAGATTCACAATTTTTTAAGCAGAATGTTAGTTTTTTATGTAAAACTTTTAGTTCCAAAGATTACTTTTTGTAGTTGATTGCTTCCTTTTTTTTTAGAAATGTTTGTTTTACTATAGCAGCTGCTTTTTTCATGTTATTAGTTCCTTTTCCTAAGCGCCAGTTAAGTGATCTTTTTTGAGAACTTCTGTGTTGGAATAGAAAATAATGCCTTGAGCTGCACTTTTGTTGCAATCTCACCACTTCATATTTAGCTCATATGTAAATATGTAAATACCAATCTCCTCCCTTTGGTTACTATTCTTCTTTTTTGTCAGGCACCCTTGCTAGATTGTTTTATACAATAATATTTTCTATTATTTTTTTTTATTTTTGTGTTTTTTCACAGATATTTAATGCATTTTCCCCTGAAGAGTGGAATAAATCCACGAAACGCATAGGGGTTATTTAATGCATCTCATCTTCATTGGATGGTTCAACCAGTTTTATATATATATATATATATACATACAGATTTTTATCTTTATACTCTGTTTCTGAGGTGGTCCGTGTCATCTAGGAGGGCTGTTATATATTTATCCTCTAATGTATTATCTTGATGCAGTGGCCATGTATTTATTATACAATGTATCAGTTTGTTGTTGTTGCCAGTTTTATATACAATGTTTGTTACATGTTGTCAATATGGACACAAACCCATGAATGTATGTTTCTAACATTTTATGTGATTATTACTAAGCAATAAACATTGTGTTTTTATACTGACTGCGTTTCTGTTGCCGCACATACCTCATATACAGTCCCATTCATTTCTAATTTATTTTCCTGTAAAACTGAATTTCTAACCAGCCCAAACTTTTTCTTTTGTTTTGTACAGAGTGGGGGAGGGTTTCGATTTTAATACAATCCCACTTGATCCGAGCCGTGTACCTGAGCCAGAGTGTCCCAGAGTGCTGGAGAATTTATTCCAGAATCTGGCTCCAGATCTGACTCTGAATTGCAGAGTGGTCACCTGCCCTACAGAGTCTGTATGCAGGAGGATTAGGAAAGGAGCAGTTGTCCACTGACAAAAATGTCCCCCGCCCCTTACTCAGGACCATTGTTCCTGCCCATCCATCACTCTGCGCTATCATTTTTTTCTCCACCCCCCTGATGGGTACTATTGCTCCCCTTCAACCCTATTGGGCATTACTGTTTTCCCCCACCCCCTGATGAGGACTATTGCTCCACTTCACCCCCTACTTGGCATGATTGTTTTCCCCCACCCCCTGATGAGGACTATTGCTCCACTTCACCCCCTACTTGGCATGATTGTTTTCCCCCACCCCTTGATGAGGACTATTGCTCCACTTCACCCCCTACTTTTCATGATTGTTTTCTCCACCCTCTGATGAGGACTATTGCTCCACTTCATCCCCTACTTGGCATGGTTGTTTTCCGCCACCCCCTGATGAGGACTTTTGCTCCACTTCACCCCCTACTTGGCATGATTGTTTTCCCCCACCCCCTGATGAGTTCTATTGCTCCACTTCACCCCCTACTTTTCATGATTGTTTTCTCCACCCTCTGATGAGGACTATTGCTCCACTTCATCCCCTACTTGGCATGGTTGTTTTCCCCCACCCCCTGATGAGTTCTATTGCTCCACTTCATCCCCTACTTGGCATGGTTGTTTTCCGCCACCCCCTGATGAGGACTTTTGCTCCACTTCATCCCCTACTTGGCATGATTGGTTCCCCCACCCCCTGATGAGGACTATTGCTCCACTTCACCCCCTACTTTTCATGATTGTTTTCTCCACCCTCTGATGAGGACTTTTGCTCCACTTCACCCCCTACTTGGCATGATTGTTTTCCCCCACCCCCTGATGAGGACTATTGCTCCACTTCACCCCCTACTTTTCATGACTGTTTTCTCCACCCCCTGATGGGCACTTTTTCTCCCCTTCACCCCCTATTGGACACTATTGTTTTTTCCCACCCCCTGATTGGCACTATTGAGCCTTTATCCCCTATTGGGCAATATTGCTTTCCCCACCCCGATGGACACTATTGCTTTCCTTTAACTATTATTGGGCAGGATTTTTCCCCCACCCCCAATGGGCATTACTGCTCCCCTTACCCCCTATTGGGCACTATTGTTTTGTCTAACCCCCTGATGGGCACTATTGAGCCTTCATCCCCTATTGGGCAATTTTGCTTTCTCCACTCCTGATGGGCACTATTGCTCCTCTTTAATCACTACTGGATGCTACCTTTTTCTCCCACCCCTTGATGGGCACTATTTCTCCCCTTCACCCCCTATTGGGCACTTTTGTTTTCTCTAACCCCCTGATGATCACTATTGAGTCTTCATCCCCTATTGGGCAATATTGCTTTCCTCCACCCCAGATGGGCACTATTGCTTTCTATAACTACTATAGTATACTACTACTACTATACTATTGCTTTCTATAACTACTTCTGGGCAGTATTATTTCCCCCGTCCCTGATGGGCACTATTGTTCCCCTTACCACCACTGTTCACCATTGTTTTTCACCACCCCGTGATGGGCACTATTGCTCCCCTTCACCCCCTACTGGGACCAACTTTTTTATATCACCCCTCAATGGAAACTATTGTCCCCCCGTCTCCCTCTAGGTACCATTGTTCCCCTCCACCCTTTACTGTGCATTATTCCCCCACCCTCTCTGAGCACTATTGCTCCCCTCATCCCCCAGGCATCAGTGGTGTCCCCCCCTAATCCGAAAGCATCAATGCCCCCCCCCATCATGCCCCACTGACAAAAAATGCATCTTTTTTTTTTCTTTTTGCACCTCGGCACACACCAAAGTCAGCAGGACATCTATCCTTCCATGGACACATGGACATAAACATATTTTTCTTCCCACTACTAGACCAGACTTCCCTCACCACCAACACTGCAATTTGTTTCCTCCCACAGATTCAAGGATAATTTTCTTCCCAGGGACCCCTGACTCCAGAGCAACCCCCCTTTAATGGACCACAGGTTATTTTTACCCATATATGACACTGAGGCATTTTTCCTCCCACTGACCAGCAATCTACGGGTCCCTAGGATACCTAGTCCTTACCGATATACATTGTATACTATGGTGTACATGATATGGTCCTTACCGCTACACGTTGTATACTATGGTGTACATGATATAGTCCTTACCGCTATACGTTGTATACTATGGTGTACATGATATAGTCCTTACATTGTATACTATGGTGTACATGGTATAGTCCCATAGTCCCTACTGCTATACGTTGTATACTATGGTGTACATGATATAGTACTTACCGCTATATGTTGTATACTATGGTGTACATGATATAGTCCCATAGTCCCTACTGCTATACGTTGTATACTATGGTGTACATGATATAGTCCTTACCACTACACGTTATATACTATGGTGTACATGATATAGTCATTACCGCTATACGTTCTATACTATGGTGTACATGATATAGTCCTTACATTGTATACTATGGTGTACATGATATAGTCCTTACCGCTACACGTTGTATACTATGGTGTACATGATATAGTCCTTACCGCTACACGTTGTATACTATGATGTACATGATATAGTCCTTACCGCTACACGTTGTATACTATGGTGTACATGATATAGTCCTTACATTGTATACTATGGTGTACATGGTATAGTCCCATAGTCCCTACTGCTATACGTTGTATACTATGGTGTACATGATATAGTCCTTACCACTACACGTTATATACTATGGTGTACATGATATAATACTTACCGCTATACGTTGTATACTATGGTGTACATGGAATAGTCCCATGGTCCCTACCGCTACACGTTGTTACTATGGTGTACATGGTATAGTCCTTACCGCTATACATTGTATACTATGGTGTACATGATATAGTCCTTACATTGTATACTATGGTGTACATGATATAGTACTTACCGCTACACGTTGTATACTATGGTGTACATGATATAGTCCTTACCGCTATACGTTCTATACTATGGTGTACATGATATAGTCCTTACATTGTATACTATGGTGTACATGATATAGTCCTTACCGCTACACGTTGTATACTATGGTGTACATGATATAGTCCTTACCGCTATACGTTCTATACTATGGTGTACATGATATAGTCCTTACATTGTATACTATGGTGTACATGATATAGTCCTTACCGCTACACGTTGTATACTATGGTGTACATGATATAGTCATTACCGCTACACGTTGTATACTATGGTGTACATGATATAGTCCTTACCGCTACACGTTGTATACTATGGTGTACATGATATAGTCATTACCGCTATACGTTCTATACTATGGTGTACATGATATAGTCATTACCGCTATACGTTCTATACTATGGTGTACATGGTATAGTCCTTACCGCTACACGTTGTATACTATGGTGTACATGGTATAGTCCTGACTGTTACACTTGGTGCGATGTGTAGTACTCTATAAAGATCTGACTCTTGCTGGGTAGTTTGGAACAAACAAAGTATTTTTCAGGGTAGGCTCAGAGGGTTAGCTCTCTGTGTATATTCTACTTTTAGTCTTTATGTTTATGTAGGTGAGACTTTCACTCCCCCAAAGGATGTCCTGAACTCCCACCTATCAAATCTATGACTGTAATATTAACAATCGAGTCACCCCAGGGCCACATCTGTAAATATAATGATGTCCATCCAAAAAGGAAGAAAAAGGTTTGGCCGGGTTTTAGAGGCACATTAGGACACTCGCTGTAACAATACTTCCTGTTTTCTTTGGGCTAAAAAATTTCAGAAGTCATGTGAAGTTTTCTGATTTCATTTGAACTTTTTGAAGCCCTTTTAAACCAATCATCATAAACATCACAAACAGAAACCTAATAATGAGAAAAAGAACCCAACTTGAAAAGGTAACAAAGTAAATTCTATAATAATGAAATACGGTAAAACATTCGCACACGGTCTAATGTCGGCTGTCTTGGATATCTTCCTATCATAGCACAAAAATATATCTCATTACATTATTATTTTTTTTCACCAGTTATCAACCACTCCCCACTCCAACCCAATTCCATTGACGACCTTACCCAATCCCCAGCCCTATCCCATCCCCAGCCCTATCCCTTCCCCAGCCTTATCCTTTCCCCAGCCTTATCCCTTCCCCAGCCTTATCCCTTCCCCAGCCTTATCCCTTCCCCAGCCTTATCCCTTCCCCAGCCTTATCCCTTCCCCAGCCTTATCCCATCCCCAGCCTTATCCCATCCTCAGCTTTATCCCATCCCCAGCCTTATCCCTTCCCCAGACTTATCCCATCCCCAGCCTTATCCCATCCCCAGCCTTATCCCACCCCCAGCCTTATCCCACCCCCAGCCTTATCCCATCCCCAGCCTTATCCCATCCCCAGCCTTATCCCATCCCCAGCCTTATCCCTTACCCAGACCTATCCCACCCCCAGCCTTATCCCACCCCCAGCCTTATCCCATCCCCAGCCTTATCCCATCCCCAGCCTTATCCCTTACCCAGACCTATCCCATCCCCAGCCTTATTCCACCCCCAGCCTTATCCCACCCCCAGCCTTATCCCACCCCCAGCCTTATCCCTCACCCAGACCTATCCCTTCCCCAGCCTTATCCCTTCCCCAGCCTTATCCCATCCCCAGCCTTATCCCATCCCCAGCCTTATCCCATCCCCAGCCTTATCCCTTCCCCAGCCTTATCCCATCCCCAGACTTATCCCTTCCCCAGCCTTATCCCATCCCCAGCCTTATCCCTTCCCCAGCCTTATCCCATCCCCAGACTTATCCCTTCCCCAGCCTTATCCCATCCCCAGCCTTATCCCATCCCCAGACTTATCCCTTCCCCAGCCTTATCCCATCCCCAGCCTTATCCCATCCCCAGCCTTATCCCTCCCCCAGACCTATCCCATCCCCAGCCCTACCCTATTCCCAACCTCACCCAATTCCCAATCTAACTTAATTATCAACCTCACCCCATTCCCAACTTTGCCCCATTCCAAACCTTATTCCATTGCCAATATCACCCCATTTCCACCCTTAATCTGTTACCAACCTCACCCCATTCCCAGCCTAACCCCATTCTCAACCAAATCTCTTTCTCAACCTCACCCCATGTCCAGCCTCACCCCATTCCCAATCTACCCTAATTGCCAACCTCACCCCATTCTCAGCCTCACTTTATTCCAAACCTCACCCCATTCTCAGCCTTACTCCATTCCAATCCTCCCCCATTCCCAGCCTCACTCCATTCTCAGCCTCACTTTATTCCCAACCACACCCCATTCCCAGCCTCACTTCATTCCCAACCACACCCCATTCCCAGCCTCACTTCATTCTCAACCACACCCCATTCCCAGCCTCACTCCTTTCCCAACCTCACCCCATCCCCAGCCTTAATCTATCCCCAACCTCACCCCACTCTCAGCCTAACTCCATTCCCAATCACACCCCATTCCCAGCCTCATCCCATTCCCATTCACACCCCATTCCAGCCTCACTCCTTTCCCAACCTCACCCCATTCCCAGCCTCACCCCATTCCTTGCCTAACCCCATTGTCAACCAAACCTCATTCTCAACCTCACCCCATTTCCAGCCTCACTCCATTCCTAATCTAGTCCCATTCCTGACCTCACCCAGCTCCCAACCTAACCTAATTACCAGTCTCACCCTATTCCCAACTTCAGACCCTCCCCAACCTAATCCCATCTCCAACCTCCTCCCATTCCCAAGATAACCCTAATCAGAGCCTCACCCTATTCCCAGCCTACTTCTACTATTTCAAGCCTAATCCCATTTGCAGCCTAACCCCATTCCCAGCCTTATCCCATTCTTAGCCTAATCCCATCCCAGCCTAATCCTTTTTGCAGCTTAACCCCCATTGCCAACCTTACTCCATTCTCAAAGGTCCTTCATCCCTAATCTAGCCCCTTGCACCTCAATCTGCATTCAATGTCCTCCTGAAGCAGAACTGAGGGTCTAAGTGACTAGATATTTACATCAGAGCAACCATGTCAGTGCTGGTTGTAGGCTGAGTGAAGCTGAGTGTTCCTGAACCCGCAGTGTTACATAACACACCAACTCTGTACAGCTTGTAACAACCATTCCTGGCCCCCCCCGGAGTGTGGGGGGCAGATATACTCCCCGGACCTGGGCACTGGGGTGTTGGGTTATGGGGGACGATGTATAAAAAAAGTGATGTTACGCAATCTGCAAATGTCTGCACAAAATAGAAGGAATTTTTTCTCACGGTGGTGACTTTTCTTTAAAACATTTTTATGACATTTTTCATTTTTTCATTGTTATTTTTCTCTGTCACCACCAATCCATCATCTTCACTTCCTCGTTCTGACTTCCCAAGTCACACTATGAATAGCGCAGTGAAATGGTAAGTTATTATATTCTTGCTTGTGATAAATAATGGAAGGAGGCACAGATTGGCTGTGAGATGATTCGCCAGGACTGGCCTCACCTGTGTGATAAGCATCTTCTATTCTCTCTTTGACTCCTGGCCTGTATACTGCATATGAATCGATCGTATCATGGCAGAGCCAGCATATTGTCCTGGGTCAGAGAGGGGCCACTGTCATGGAGAACCAGTATACAGTCCTGGGTCAGAGAGGGGCCACTGTCATGGAGAACCAGTATACAGTCCTGGGTCAGAGAGGGACTCCTGTCATGGAGAACCAGTATACAGTCCTGGGTCAGAGAGGGACTCCTGTCATGGAGAACCAGTATACGGTCCCGGGTCAGAGAGGGGCTCCTATCATGGAGAACCAGTATACGGTCCCGGGTCAGGGAGGGACTCCTGTCATGGAGAACCAGTATACGGTCCCGGGTCAGGGAGGGACTTCTGTCATGGAGAACCAGTATACAGTCCCGGGTCAGAGAGGGACTCCTGTCATGGAGAACCAGTATACAGTCCCGGGTCAGAGAGGGACTCCTGTCATGGAGAACCAGTATACAGTCCCGGGTCAGAGAGGGACTCCTGTCATGGAGAACCAGTATACAGTCCTGGGTCAGAGAGGGACTCCTGTCATGGAGAACCAGTATACAGTCCTGGGTCAGAGAGGGACTCCTGTCATAAAGAACCAGTATACAGTCCTGGGTCAGAGAGGGACTCCTGTCATGGAGAACCAGTATACAGTCCTGGGTCAGAGAGGGACTCCTGTCATGGAGAACCAGTATACAGTCCTGGGTCAGAGAGGGACCGCTGTCATAAAGAACCAGTATATAGTCCTGAGTCAGAGAGGGACTGCTGTCATAAAGAACAAGTATACAGTCCTGACTCAGAGAGGGGCCACTGTCATAAAGAACCAGTATACAGTCCTGGATCAGAGAGGGACCGCTGTCATAAAGGACCAGTATACGTTCCTGGGTCAGAGAGGGACCGCTGTCATAAAGAATCAGTATACGGTCCTGGGTCAGAGAGGGACCGCTGTCATAAAGAACCAGTATACAGTCCTGGGTCAGAGAGGGGCCGCTGTCATAAAGAACCAGTACACAGTCCTGGGTCAGAGAGGGACCGCTGTCATAAAGAATCAGTATACAGTCCTGGGTCAGAGAGCGGCCGCTCTCATAAAGAACCAGTATACAGTCCTGGGTCAGAGAGGGGCCGCTGTCATAAAGAACCAGTATACAGTCCTGGGTCAGAGAAGTGGTGTAGTCATGGAGGCAGTACCGGGACAGGGTCATCCAGTGCCCAGAGCAAGGATGCAGAATTGCGCCCCCCTCCTCCTCTATTAATATATGCTGTAGCATTGGTGTACCACTCCATTATTTGCACCTTTGCTTTACTGCGCCCACAGCAGCTGCTCCCTCCTGCCCTCCCCTTGTCCCGGCCCTGCATCGAGGACTAGTATACAGTCCAGCATCTCATAGGCTGCTGTCATGGAGAACCAGCATACAATATGGAGTCAGCGATGGGGAATTGTCACTGAGAACCAGTATACAGTCCAGAGTCAGAGAAGGGCAGTTGTCATGGAGAACCAGTATACAGTCTGGAGTCAGCGAGGGGCAGTTGTCATGGAGAACCAGTATACAGTCCAGAGTCAAAGAGGGGCCACTGTCATGGGTTGACGCTGCTTCTCACACAAGTAGATGAATTGTGACAAGTCCTTAGATTGGGTGGTGCTCTGGAGAGGAGTGGATGGTCTATTCCACAAACGGTGGCACATCAGGGAACTCTGGCTCGTTGTTCTCAGGAGGGGGAAAATTGTTGTCCATGTCCTGGGCATCCTGGGTGGCCTCAGAAGTACAGTTCTCCACATCTGCGGAAGATGGACACCAAATTATAGAGAGAAAGAAAAGCTTGACACAGAGGAACAACAACAAAAAAAGTCAGAGTGACAGTGGGAGAAAAATCATTTCAGACATTAGAAGAATAGAGCCAACAAGGGGGCATGTGTAGAGTACAGCAGGATGCCAGATATTTCATGAAACTAAACTGAGGTGCAGTACAAAGATGTGTTAACATTTGTACTGCAAGGCGAAATTCAACACACCTATCTTGTGAGGAGACCTCAAATATTCCATTGAAATGTGGCATCCTATTCCCAACATAACCCTTCTCATTAAAATGTGGAACTCCATTCTCAACCCAGTCCCATACTTCTGAAATGTTGCAGCCCATTTCCACCCTAACCATGTGACACCCTATTCCTAACTTTATCCTGTCCTTTTCTACTGTGGTACCCCCTAATTATATTCCATTGAATTGTAGTACTCTATTTCTATGTCTAATCACATTCCAAACCTAATTCCATTCCACTGAAATGTGGCACCCCATTCCCAGCCTTATCCTATTCCCAGCTTAATACATTCCACTAAAATGTGGCACCCAATTTCAAACCTAATCCCACTCTGAACCTAAACCCATTCCTTTAAAACGTGGCATCCTATTCCATGTCTAATCGTATTCCCAATCTAATTTCAATCCATGAAAGTAGGTCATCCCATTCCCAGCCATATCATTCTATTGATATATGGCACTCTATTCTCAACCTAATCACATTCCAATGAAAACTGGCGCCCTGTCCCCAGCCAATTCCATTTCCATTACAACGTGGTACCCTGTTCCTAGCCTATTCTCATTCTAATCACATTCCCAACCTAATCCAATTCCACTGAAATGTGGGCTTCCCATTCCCAACCTCATCCTCTTCCACTGAAATGTGGGCTTCCCATTCCCAACCTAATCCTTTTCCACTGAAATGTGGGCTTCCCATTCCCAACCTCATCCTCTTCCACTGAAATGTGGGCTTCCCATTCCCAACCTAATCCTTTTCCACTGAAATGTGGGCTTCCCATTCCCAACCTCATCCTCTTCCACTGAAATGTGGGCTTCCTATTTCCAACTTAATCCTTTTCCACTGAAATGTGGGATTCCTATTTCCAACTTAATCCTTTTCCACTGAAATGTGGGCTTCCTATTTCCAACTTAATCCTTTTCCACTGAAATGTGGGCTTCCCATTCCCAACCTCATCCTCTTCCACTGAAATGTGGGCTTCCTATTTCCAACTTAATCCTTTTCCACTGAAATGTGGGCTTCCCATTCCCAACCTCATCCTCTTCCACTGAAATGTGGGCTTCCTATTTCCAACTTAATCCTTTTCCACTGAAATGTGGGCTTCCCATTCCCAACCTCATCCTCTTCCACTGAAATGTGGGCTTCCTATTTCCAACTTAATCCTTTTCCACTGAAATGTGGGCTTCCCATTTCCAACTTAATCCTTTTCCACTGAAATGTGGGCTTCCTATTTCCAACTTAATCCTTTTCCACTGAAATGTGGGCTTCCCATTCCCAACCTCATCCTCTTCCACTGAAATGTGGGCTTCCTATTTCCAACTTAATCCTTTTCCACTGAAATGTGGGCTTCCCATTCCCAACCTCATCCTCTTCCACTGAAATGTGGGCTTCCTATTTCCAACTTAATCCTTTTCCACTGAAATGTGGGCTTCCCATTTCCAACTTAATCCTTTTCCACTGAAATGTGGGCTTCCTATTTCCAACTTAATCCTTTTCCACTGAAATGTGGGCTTCCCATTCCCAACCTAATCCTCTTCCATTGAAAACTGGGCTTCCCATTCCCAACCTAATCATCTTCTATTAAAATGCAGTACCCCCATACCCATCCTAATCCCTTCCCATGTAAATCTGGCACCCCATTCCCAGCTGATCAACAATAGAGATAGACAATAATCTATAAAGATGAGTGAGTGAAGTCTGTGGAATCTCTGCTGTGTCTCCATTAGAGAGGAGGGGGAAATGTCTGTGGTAAAGGGAAGGAGGAAAGACTGAATCACCAAAAATTTCTCACCGCAGATCCCGTTGTCATTGATAGTCAGAGGTTCGCATTTCCCGGAGTCTCCTGGAAGAGTCACGCTGCATTCTGCTGTCAAATTCTGTGTCAGGGCTTCCAGTTCCATTTCCTTCATCACTGGAAGGACAGAGATTAATGTACATGATGGGGAATGATACAATGTAACACTATGACATCACTGGAAGGACAGAGATTAATGTACATGATGGGGAATGATACAATGTAACAATATGACATCACTGGAAGGACAGAGATTAATGTACATGATGGGGAATGATACAATATAACACTATGACATCACTGGAAGGACAGAGATTAATGTACATGATGGGGAATAATACAATGTAACACTATGATGTCACTGGAAGGACAGAGATTAATGTACATGATGGGGAATAATACAATGTAACACTATGACATGACTGGAAGGACAGAGATTAATGTACATGATGGGGAATAATACAATGTAACACTATGATGTCACTGGAAGGACAGAGATTAATGTACATGATGGGGAATAATACAATGTAACACTATGATGTCACTGGAAGGACAGAGATTAATGTACATGATGGGGAAAGATACAATGTAACACTATGACATGACTGGAAGGACAGAGATTAATGTACATGATGGGGAATAATACAATGTAACACTATGATGTCACTGGAAGGACAGAGATTAATGTACATGATGGGGAATAATACAATGTAACACTATGATGTCACTGGAAGGACAGAGATTAATGTACATGATGGGGAATAATACAATGTAACACTATGACATCAATGGAAGGACAGAGATTAATGTACATGATACATTGGGGTTTATTTACTAAAGGCAAATCCACTTTGCATTGCAAGTGCACTTGGAAGTGCAGTCGCTTTAGATTTGAAGGGAAGATCTGAAATGAGTGGAAGCTCTGCTGATTTTATCATCCAATCATATACAAGCAGAAATGCAAAAAAAAAAAGTTTAATGGTTTAATGTGAATTTGTCTGAATAACTTATTTGTATTGTTTTGAAGTTGTTTGCAGAAAAAATAAAAAAAAAGGATCTGATTTAAGGAAGGACAGAGATTAATGTACATGATGGGCAATGATGCAATGGCGGTTGATTTACTAAAGGCAAATCCACTTTGCACTACAAGTGCACTTGGAAGTTCAGTCGCTTTAGATTTGAAGGGAAGATCTGAAATGAGGGGAAGCTCTGCTGATTTTATCCTCCAATCATGTGCAAGCTAAAATGCTGTTTTTTATTTTCCTCACATGTCCCCCTCAGATCTACAGCGACTGCACTTCCAAGTGCACTTGTAGTGCAAAGTGGATTTGCCTTTAGTAAATAAACCCCAATGCAACAAAATGACCTCACTGGAAGGACAGAGATGAAAGTACATGATGGGAAATGATACAATATAACACTATGACATCACTGGAAGGAGGGAGATGAAAGTACATGATGGGAAATGATACAATATAACACTATGACATCACTGGAAGGAGGGAGATGAAAGTACATGATGGGAAATGATACAATATAACACTATGACATCACTGGAAGGAGGGAGATGAAAGTACATGATGGGAAATGATACAATATAACACTATGACATCACTGGAAGGACAGAGATGAAAGTACATGATGGGGAATGATACAATATAACACTATGACATCACTGGAAGGACAGAGATGAAAGTACATGATGGGAAATGATACAATATAACACTATGACCTCACTGGAAGGAGGGAGGATAATGTACATGATGGGGAATGATACAATATAACATAACGTCATTAACATGTTCCATACAAATGATTTGGCACCACAAAATGATACTTGGTTCTGTATTCTCTAAAAGGGGCAGTACTGGTAGATGGGTAGGGGGTGGAATCAAGGGAAGGTGGTCAGAGATGGGTAGGGGGTGGAATCAAGGGACGGTGGTCAGAGGTGGGTAGGGGGTGGAATCAAGGGACGGTGGTCAGAGGTGGGTAGGGGGTGGAATCAAGGGACGGTGGTCAGAGGTGGGTAGGGGGTGGAATCAAGGGACGGTGGTCAGAGGTGGGTAGGGGGTGGAATCAAGGGACGGTGGTCAGAGGTGGGTAGGGGGTGGAATCAAGGGACGGTGGTCAGAGGTGGGTAGGGGGTGGAATCAAGGGACGGTGGTCAGAGGTGGGTAGGGGGCAGAGACAAGGGGTGACTTGGGGGGAGTTCCTGCACCTCTTCTCCGAGAAAAATAGCCCTGGTAGTGATGACCTGAACTGCCTTGGGTTCTGTTCGGCCGTGAAAAACACGCCCATTTTTTAAGCTAATTTGCAAGGGGGTGTCAAAAAATAGTATGGTAGCACTGCCCTGGGGAACGTGTACAAATGTCAAAAAAACAAAATACCGTTCAGTCAGGATCAGTGATTTTTAAATAAAAGAAAAAGTGAAATATTTAAAATGTCCAATTCCTTTAAATCCCATGCCTAGGGGGTGTCCCAGTCCTGCCTGTGAAGGGGGAAGTGCTGCACCACTGACATTTACAAAGGAAACGTTTTTAAATTGCTGCCAAATGACATTTCATTGATGGGCGTCTTTCTTTGTCTTTTAAGCAGCACACAGACTCCCCCCGGGGTCTGCTATGTCTTTTGAGGGGCCTGTGGAGGAGTTTGTGGGGTTATTTTTAATAACCTTGCAATGAATGTCAATTTTGGGGGGACTCCACACAAAAAAGAAACAAAAAGGTCACGTTGCTGTCATCAGCAACATAAAGGAAGTGGCGGAGATGGTGGTGGGCATTTGTAGGCAGTGATGTCACCAGGTCCCTGGGCCCATTACAGACTGGGGGATTCCCGGCCATGTAAGAGAATGGGCCGGGTGACGTCCAGTGGTTGGTAAGGATGTGGAAGCTGCCAGCAGCAACCGCTTACTGAGCAACCAATGACAGCATTGCCCAAATATGGCAGTGTGGGCGTATTTAGTCCCCGCTGTCTCTGCCCATTGGCTTACGTGGACAGGGATTCCCAGGACTTCAATGGTTGGAAAAGATGCCGTGGCTACAAGCAACCTCTGCTTCCTTGACAATCATTGACATACGGAAGCTTTCACATTCATCCACCCAGAATGCCCTAAATCATGGGTGCTCAACCTGTGGCCCTCCAGGTGTTACGGAACTACAAGTCCCATGATGCATTGCAAGGCTGACAGTTACATGCAAGTCCCATGATGCTGGAAGGCCACAGGTTGAGCGCCCATGCCCTAAACGTTCAGCGCTCAGACAAACGTACAAGCAGCCAGTGTTCAGTCCACAGGTAACTGAGCTCATCCCTACTCCATAGATACAGGACAGTAATGAAGGTTGTCACCCTAGGAAGGAAGCATGTTACTGGCAGGATCACTGAATGAAATTAAAGGGAATAAAAAAAATGAAAATAAAAAATAAATGCAGCCACTACCAAAGCAAGGCTGTGAGCTGCAATATATTATGTTTTGGGGTTTAGATAAACATCACTGTACCCAATATAGCCCGGAAAAATAAAAATCTTTTGAGGTGCAAAGCTTCTGAAAAAGCTTAATGTACTGCCGCCCCCTGGTGTACAGTTCAGGTATGGTAACACACTACGGTCCCCAGCTCTACAATCATAGTATGGCAAAACAATACTGCCCCCTGCTGTACAGTTCTGGTATAGTAACACACTGCTGTCCCTGGCTGTACAATCATTTTATGGCAAAACAATACTGCCCCCTGCTGTACAGTTCTGGTATGGTAACACACCGCTGCCCCCTGCTGTACAGTTCTTGTATGGTAACACACTGCTGCCCCCTGCTGTGCAGTTCTGATATGGTAACACACTGCTGCCCCCTGATGTACAGTTCTGGTATGGTAACACACTGCTGCCCCCTGCTGTACAGTTCTGGTATGGTAACACACTGCTGCCCCCTGCTGTACAGTTCTGGTATGGTAACACACTGCTGCCCCCTGCTGTACAGTTCTAGTATGGTAACACACTGCTGCCCCCTGCTGTACAGTTCTGGTATGGTAACACACTGCTGCCCCCTGCTGTACAGTTCTGGTATGGTAACACACCGCTGCCCCCTGCTGTACAGTTCTTGTATGGTAACACACTGCTGCCCCCTGCTGTGCAGTTCTGATATGGTAACACACTGCTGCTCCCTGCTGTACAGTTCTGGTATGGTAACACACTGCTGCCCCCTGCTGTACAGTTCTGGTATGGTAACACACCGCTGCCCCCTGCTGTACAGTTCTTGTATGGTAACACACTGCTGCCCCCTGCTGTGCAGTTCTGATATGGTAACACACTGCTGCTCCCTGCTGTACAGTTCTGGTATGGTAACACACCGCTGCCCCCTGCTGTACAGTTCTTGTATGGTAACACACTGCTGCCCCCTGCTGTGCAGTTCTGATATGGTAACACACTGCTGCCCCCTGCTGTACAGTTCTGGTATGGTAACACACTGCTGCCCCCTGCTGTACAGTTCTGGTATGGTAACACACTGCTGCCCCCTGCTGTACAGTTCTGGTATGGTAACACACTGCTGCCCCCTGCTGTACAGTTCTGGTATGGTAACACACTGCTGCCCTCTGCTGTACAGTTCTAGTATGGTAACACACTGCTGCCCCCTGCTGTACAGTTCTGGTATGGTAACACACTGCTGCCCTCTGCTGTACAGTTCTGGTATGGTAACACACTGCTGCCCTCTGCTGTGCAGTTCTGATATGGTAACACACTGCTGCCCCCTGCTGTACAGTTCTGATATGGTAACACACTGCTGCCCCCTGCTGTACAGTTCTGGTATGACAGTTTCTTCCTAATGGGAAATTATCATATTGTAGTGTATTCAGCTTCTGGGGCCCATTTACTGTATAAAGCAACAACCAGCTAACTGGATTGTAAAATTAACCCCAAAAAAATACTGAACAGAAGTCCTGAAAAATGTAATGGATGGAGAACCAGAGAACTATGATAGGCAAACCGACAGGAACATTAAAGATATTTTACTTCTGACCCTTTATTAGAATCATCTCCACCGCAATCTGAAGATGGAAAACTGAATAGAAAAGTTGTAAATGGAGAGAAGGAACAAAATGAGGGACTCAGCTTGTGTTTTTTCCACATATCAGTGTCAGCTCTCACCTGGGTGTCACCCCCCCCCACAGACATCATACAGGTGTCAGCTCTCACCTGGGTGTCACCCCCCCCACAGACATCATACAGGTGTCAGCTCTCACCTGGGTGTCACCCCCCCCCACAGACATCATACAGGTGTCAGCTCTCACCTGGGTGTCACCCCCCCCCACAGACATCATACAGGTGTCAGCTCTCACCTGGGTGTCACCCCCCCCACAGACATCATACAGGTGTCAGCTCTCACTTGGGTGTCACCCCCCCCACAGACATCATACAGGTGTCAGCTCTCACCTGGGTGTCACCCCCCCCCACAGACATCATACAGGTGTCAGCTCTCACCTGGGTGTCACCCCCCCCACAGACATCATACAGGTGTCAGCTCTCACTTGGGTGTCACCCCCCCCACAGACATCATACAGGTGTCAGCTCTCACCTGGGTGTCACCCCCCCCACAGACATCATACAGGTGTCAGCTCTCACTTGGGTGTCACCCCCCCCACAGACATCATACAGGTGTCAGCTCTCACCTGGGTGTCACCCCCCCCACAGACATCATACAGGTGTCAGCTCTCACTTGGGTGTCACCCCCCCCACAGACATCATACAGGTGTCAGCTCTCACTTGGGTGTCACCCCCCCCACAGACATCATACAGGTGTCAGCTCTCACTTGGGTGTCACCCCCCCCCACAGACATCATACAGGTGTCAGCTCTCACTTGGGTGTCACCCCCCCCCACAGACATCATACAGGTGTCAGCTCTCACCTGGGTGTCACCCCCCCCCACAGACATCATACAGGTGTCAGCTCTCACCTGGGTGTCACCCCCCCCACAGACATCATACAGGTGTCAGCTCTCACCTGGGTGTCACCCCCCCACAGACATCATACAGGTGTCAGCTCTCACCTGGGTGTCACCCCCCCCACAGACATCATACAGGTGTCAGCTCTCACCTGGGTGTCACCCCCCCACAGACATCATACAGGTGTCAGCTCTCACTTGGGTGTCACCCCCCCCCACAGACATCATACAGGTGTCAGCTCTCACTTGGGTGTCACCCCCCCACAGACATCATACAGGTGTCAGCTCTCACCTGGGTGTCACCCCCCCCACAGACATCATACAGGTGTCAGCTCTCACCTGGGTGTCACCCCCCCCACAGACATCATACAGGTGTCAGCTCTCACTTGGGTGTCACCCCCCCCACAGACATCATACAGGTGTCAGCTCTCACTTGGGTGTCACCCCCCCCCCACAGACATCATACAGGTGTCAGCTCTCACCTGGGTGTCACCCCCCCCACAGACATCATACAGGTGTCAGCTCTCACTTGGGTGTCACCCCCCCACAGACATCATACAGGTGTCAGCTCTCACCTGGGTGTCACCCCCCCACAGACATCATACAGGTGTCAGCTCTCACCTGGGTGTCACCCCCCCCCCCACAGACATCATACAGGTGTCAGATCTCACTTGGGTGTCACCCCCCCACAGACATCATACACCATACATGTGTCAGCTCTCACCTGGGCATCACCCCCCCACAGACATCATACAGTTGTCAGCTCTCACCTGGGTGTCACCCCCCCACAGACATCATACAGGTGTCAGCTCTCACCTGGGCATCACCCCTCTCCACAGACATCATACAGTTGTCAGCTATCACCTGGGTGTCACCCACTCCACACACATCATACATCATACAGGTGTCAGCTCTCACCTGGGTGTCAACCCCCACAGACATCATACAGGTGTCAGCTCTCACCTGGGCGTCACCCCCTCCACACACATCATACAGGTGTCAGCTCTCAGCTGGGCATCACCACTCTCCACAGACATCATACAGTTGTCAGCTATCACCTGGGTGTCACCCACTCCACACACATCATACATCATACAGGTGTCAGCTCTCACCTGGGTGTCAACCCCCACAGACATCATACAGGTGTCAGCTCTCACCTGGGTGTCACCCCCTCCACACACATCATACAGGTGTCAGCTCTCACCTGGGCGTCACCCCTCTCCACAGACATCATACAGTTGTCAGCTCTCACCTGGGTGTCACCCACTCCACACACATCATACACCATACAGGTGTCAGCTCTCACCTGGGTGTCACCCCCCCCACAGACATCATACAGGTATCAGCTCTCACCTGGGCGTCACCCCTCTCCACAGACATCATACAGTTGTCAGCTCTCACCTGGGTGTCACCCCCTCCACACACATCATACACCATACAAGTGTCAGCTCTCACCTGGGTGTCACCCCCCACAGACATCAAACACCATACAGGTGTCAGCTCTCACCTCTCACCTGGGTGTCACCCCCTCCACAGACATCATACACCATACAGGTGTCAGCTCTCACCTGGGCGTCACTCCTCTCCACAGACATCATACAGTTGTCAGCTCTCACCTGGGTGTCATCCCCTCCACAGACATCATACATCATACAGGTGTCAGCTCTCACCTGGGTGTCACCCCCCCCCACAGACATCATACATCATACAGGTGTCAGCTCTCACCTGGGTGTCATCCCCTCCACAGACATCATACATCATACAGGTGTCAGCTCTCACCTGGGTGTCACCCCCCCCCACAGACATCATACATCATACAGGTGTCAGCTCTCACCTGGGTGTCACCCCCCCACAGACATCATACATCATACAGGTATCAGCTCTCACCTGGGTGTCACCCCCCCCACAGACATCATACATCATACAGGTGTCAGATCTCACCTGGGTGTGTCCTCCTCCTCTTCCACAGACAGCAGCTGACAGTACAGAGTATGATGGAGATAAGGAAAATTCCTCCCAGTCCTGCGGCAATGGCAATTCCCAGAGTTTCATTACACCACCATGCTGAAAAATAAGAATGAATAGTATTCTCCATCAGAAGCACAACACAGGAGATGGCAGACCTGGAAACAACATGGGGACATTTCCCCGTCAGGAGTAAAATTCTAACACCGGCTTTACCCCCCATCCCCCCACTCTGACCAAACCTATAATAAAAATGGCTGGGGTTCTACTTTGAAGTATCAATAACTCCAAAAAAAAGGATTCTAATATTCGGTCTCATACAATGATGACACTGGAGGTGTCTTGGCCCTCCATCTCCCCTCTGTTTGCCACATGACTTTCCTTTATTACCCCTCCATCTCCATTTGTCTTCCCTCCATCTCTCCCCTATCTCCTATATATCTTCTGTCCCCTCCATATGGCTTCTGTCTTCCATCCATCTCCCCCATCCATCTTCCTTTCATCTCCCCTCCATATGGCTTCTGTCTTCCCTCCATCTCCCCCATCCATCTTCCTTCCATCTCCCCTCCATATGGCTTCTGTCTTCCCTCCATCTCCCCATACATCTTCCCTCCATCTCCACTCCATATGGCTTCTGCCTTCCCTCCATCTCCCCCATCCATCTTCCCTCCATCTCCCCTCCATATGGCTTCTGTCTTCCCTCCATCTCCCCCATCCATCTTCCTTCCATCTCCCCTCCATATGGCTTCTGTCTTCCCTCCATCTCCCCCATCCATCTTCCCTCCATCTCCCCTCCATATGGCTTCTGTCTTCTCTCCATCTCCCCCATACATCTTCCTTCCATCTCCCCTCCATATGGCTTCTGTCTTCCCTCCATCTCCCCCATCCATCTTCTTTCCATCTCCCCTCCATATGGCTTCTGTCTTCCCTCCATCTTCCCCATCCATCTTCCTTCCATCTCCCCTCCATATGGCTTCTGTCTTCCCTCCATCTCCCCCATCCATCTTCCTTCCATCTCCCCTCCATATGGCTTCTGTCTTCCCTCCATCTCCCCCATCTATATTCCTTCCATCTCCCCATCCATATGGCTTCTGTCTTCCCTCCATCTCCCCCATCCATCTTCCTTCCATCTCCCCATCCATATGGCTTCTGTCTTCCCTCCATCTCCCCAATTAATCTTCCCTCCATCTCCCCTCCATATGGCTTCTGTCTTCCCTCCATCTCCCCCATCCATCTTCCTTCCATCTCCCCTCCATATGGCTTCTGTCTTCCCTCCATCTCCCCCATACATCTTCCCTCCATCTCCCCTCCATATGGCTTCTGTCTTCCCTCCATCTCCCCCATACATCTTCCTTCCATCTCCCCTCCATATGGCTTCTGTCTTCACTCCATCTCCCCCATCCATCTTCCTTCCATCTCCCCTCCATATGGCTTCTGTCTTCCCTCCATCTCCCCCATACATCTTCCCTCCATCTCCCCTCCATATGGCTTCTGTCTTCCCTCCATCTCCCCCATACATCTTCCTTCCATCTCCCCTCCATATGGCTTCTGTCTTCCCTCCATCTCCCCCATCCATCTTCCTTCCATCTCCCCTCCATATGGCTTCTGTCTTCCCTCCATCTCCCCCATACATCTTCCCTCCATCTCCCCTCCATATGGCTTCTGTCTTCCCTCCATCTCCCCCATACATCTTCCTTCCATCTCCCCTCCATATGGCTTCTGTCTTCCCTCCATCTCCCCCATCCATCTTCCTTCCATCTTCCCTCCATATGGCTTCTGTCTTCCCTCCATCTCCCCCATCCATCTTCCTTCCATCTCCCCTCCATATGGCTTCTGTCTTCCCTCCATCTCCCCCATACATCTTCCTTCCATCTCCCCTCCATATGGCTTCTGTCTTCCCTCCATCTCCCCCATCCATCTTCCTTCCATCTCCCCTCCATATGGCTTCTGTCTTCACTCCATCTCCCCCATCCATCTTCCTTCCATCTCCCCTCCATATGGCTTCTGTCTTCCCTCCATCTTCCCCATACATCTTCCTTCCATCTCCCCTCCATATGGCTTCTGTCTTCCCTCCATCTTCCCCATACATCTTCCTTCCATCTCCCCTCCATATGGCTTCTGTCTTCCCTCCATCTCCCCCATACATCTTCCCTCCATCTCCCCTCCATATGGCTTCTGTCTTCACTCCATCTCCCCCATACATCTTCCTTCCATCTCCCCTCCATATGGCTTCTGTCTTCCCTCCATCTCCCCCATCCATCTTCCCTCCATCTCCCCTCCATATGGCTTCTGTCTTCCCTCCATCTCCCCCATACATCTTCCCTCCATCTCCCCTCCATATGGCTTCTGTCTTCCCTCCATCTCCCCCATACATCTTCCCTCCATCTCCCCTCCATATGGCTTCTGTCTTCCCTCCATCTCCCCCATACATCTTCCTTCCATCTCCCCTCCATATGGCTTCTGTCTTCCCTCCATCTCCCCCATCCATCTTCCTTCCATCTCCCCTCCATATGGCTTCTGTCTTCCCTCCATCTCCCCCATACATCTTCCCTCCATCTCCCCTCCATATGGCTTCTGTCTTCCCTCCATCTCCCCCATACATCTTCCTTCCATCTCCCCTCCATATGGCTTCTGTCTTCCCTCCATCTCCCCCATCCATCTTCCTTCCATCTTCCCTCCATATGGCTTCTGTCTTCCCTCCATCTCCCCCATCCATCTTCCTTCCATCTCCCCTCCATATGGCTTCTGTCTTCCCTCCATCTCCCCCATACATCTTCCTTCCATCTCCCCTCCATATGGCTTCTGTCTTCCCTCCATCTCCCCCATCCATCTTCCTTCCATCTCCCCTCCATATGGCTTCTGTCTTCCCTCCATCTCCCCCATCCATCTTCCTTCCATCTCCCCTCCATATGGCTTCTGTCTTCCCTCCATCTTCCCCATACATCTTCCTTCCATCTCCCCTCCATATGGCTTCTGTCTTCCCTCCATCTTCCCCATACATCTTCCTTCCATCTCCCCTCCATATGGCTTCTGTCTTCCCTCCATCTCCCCCATACATCTTCCCTCCATCTCCCCTCCATATGGCTTCTGTCTTCACTCCATCTCCCCCATACATCTTCCTTCCATCTCCCCTCCATATGGCTTCTGTCTTCCCTCCATCTCCCCCATCCATCTTCCCTCCATCTCCCCTCCATATGGCTTCTGTCTTCCCTCCATCTCCCCCATACATCTTCCCTCCATCTCCCCTCCATATGGCTTCTGTCTTCACTCCATCTCCCCCATACATCTTCCTTCCATCTCCCCTCCATATGGCTTCTGTCTTCCCTCCATCTCCCCCATCCATCTTCCCTCCATCTCCCCTCCATATGGCTTCTGTCTTCCCTCCATCTCCCCCATACATCTTCCCTCCATCTCCCCTCCATATGGCTTCTGTCTTCACTCCATCTCCCCCATACATCTTCCTTCCATCTCCCCTCCATATGGCTTCTGTCTTCCCTCCATCTTCCCCATCCATCTTCCTTCCATCTCCCCTCCATATGGCTTCTGTCTTCCCTCCATCTCCCCCATCCATCTTCCCTCCATCTCCCCTCCATATGGCTTCTGTCTTCCCTCCATCTCCCCCATCTATCTTCCCTCCATCTCCCCTCCATATGGCTTCTGTCTTCTCTCCATCTCCCCCATACATCTTCCTTCCATCTCCCCTCCATATGGCTTCTGTCTTCTCTCCATCTCCCCCATCCATCTTCCTTCCATCTCCCCTCCATATGGCTTCTGTCTTCCCTCCATCTCTCCCATCCATCTTCCCTCCATCTCCCCTCCATATGGCTTCTGTCTTCCCTCCATCTCCCCCATACATCTTCCTTCCATCTCCCCTCCATATGGCTTCTGTCTTCCCTCCATCTCCCCCATACATCTTCCTTCCATCTCCCCTCCATATGGCTTCTGTCTTCCCTCCATCTCCCCAATTAATCTTCCCTCCATCTCCCCTCCATATGGCTTCTGTCTTCCCTCCATCTCCCCCATCCATCTTCTTTCCATCTCCCCTCCATATGGCTTCTGTCTTCCCTCCATCTTCCCCATACATCTTCCTTCCATCTCCCCTCCATATGGCTTCTGTCTTCCCTCCATCTCCCCCATCCATCTTCCTTCCATCTCCCCTCCATATGGCTTCTGTCTTCCCTCCATCTCCCCCATCTATATTCCTTCCATCTCCCTATCCATATGGCTTCTGTCTTCCCTCCATCTCCCCCATCCATCTTCCTTCCATCTCCCCTCCATATGGCTTCTGTCTTCCCTCCATCTCCCCCATACATCTTCCTTCCATCTCCCCATCCATATGGCTTCTGTCTTCCCTCCATCTCCCCAATTAATCTTCCCTCCATCTCCCCTCCATATGGCTTCTGTCTTCCCTCCATCTCCCCCATCCATCTTCCTTCCATCTCCCCTCCATATGGCTTCTGTCTTCCCTCCATCTCCCCCATACATCTTCCCTCCATCTCCCCTCCATATGGCTTCTGTCTTCCCTCCATCTCCCCCATCTATATTCCTTCCATCTCCCCTCCATATGGCTTCTGTCTTCCCTCCATCTCCCCCATCCATCTTCCTTCCATCTCCCCTCCATATGGCTTCTGTCTTCCCTCCATCTCCCCCATCCATCTTCCTTCCATCTCCCCTCCATATGGCTTCTGTCTTCCCTCCATCTCCCCAATTAATCTTCCCTCCATCTCCCCTCCATATGGCTTCTGTCTTCCCTCCATCTCCCCCATCCATCTTCCTTCCATCTCCCCTCCATATGGCTTCTGTCTTCCCTCCATCTCCCCCATACATCTTCCCTCCATCTCCCCTCCATATGGCTTCTGTCTTCCCTCCATCTCCCCCATACATCTTCCTTCCATCTCCCCTCCATATGGCTTCTGTCTTCCCTCCATCTCCCCCATCCATCTTCCTTCCATCTCCCCTCCATATGGCTTCTGTCTTCCCTCCATCTCCCCCATACATCTTCCCTCCATCTCCCCTCCATATGGCTTCTGTCTTCCCTCCATCTCCCCCATACATCTTCCTTCCATCTCCCCTCCATATGGCTTCTGTCTTCCCTCCATCTTCCCCATACATCTTCCTTCCATCTCCCCTCCATATGGCTTCTGTCTTCCCTCCATCTTCCCCATACATCTTCCTTCCATCTCCCCTCCATATGGCTTCTGTCTTCCCTCCATCTCCCCCATACATCTTCCCTCCATCTCCCCTCCATATGGCTTCTGTCTTCACTCCATCTCCCCCATACATCTTCCTTCCATCTCCCCTCCATATGGCTTCTGTCTTCACTCCATCTCCCCCATCCATCTTCCTTCCATCTCCCCTCCATATGGCTTCTGTCTTCCCTCCATCTCCCCCATCCATCTTCCCTCCATCTCCCCTCCATATGGCTTCTGTCTTCCCTCCATCTCCCCCATACATCTTCCCTCCATCTCCCCTCCATATGGCTTCTGTCTTCACTCCATCTCCCCCATACATCTTCCTTCCATCTCCCCTCCATATGGCTTCTGTCTTCCCTCCATCTCCCCCATCCATCTTCCCTCCATCTCCCCTCCATATGGCTTCTGTCTTCCCTCCATCTCCCCCATACATCTTCCCTCCATCTCCCCTCCATATGGCTTCTGTCTTCACTCCATCTCCCCCATACATCTTCCTTCCATCTCCCCTCCATATGGCTTCTGTCTTCCCTCCATCTTCCCCATCCATCTTCCTTCCATCTCCCCTCCATATGGCTTCTGTCTTCACTCCATCTCCCCCATACATCTTCCTTCCATCTCCCCTCCATATGGCTTCTGTCTTCCCTCCATCTCCCCCATCCATCTTCCCTCCATCTCCCCTCCATATGGCTTCTGTCTTCCCTCCATCTCCCCCATACATCTTCCCTCCATCTCCCCTCCATATGGCTTCTGTCTTCACTCCATCTCCCCCATACATCTTCCTTCCATCTCCCCTCCATATGGCTTCTGTCTTCCCTCCATCTTCCCCATCCATCTTCCTTCCATCTCCCCTCCATATGGCTTCTGTCTTCACTCCATCTCCCCCATACATCTTCCTTCCATCTCCCCTCCATATGGCTTCTGTCTTCCCTCCATCTTCCCCATCCATCTTCCTTCCATCTCCCCTTCATATGGCTTCTGTCTTCCCTCCATCTCCCCCATCCATCTTCCCTCCATCTCCCCTCCATATGGCTTCTGTCTTCCCTCCATCTCCCCCATACATCTTCCCTCCATCTCCCCTCCATATGGCTTCTGTCTTCCATCCATCTCCCTTCTTTCTCCCACATATCTAATCTCCATCTACCTTCTGTTTTCCATCCCTCTGTCCCCCATGTGTCCCCCTCCATCTTCTATCCATCTGTAAAACATTGTTATTGCAAGGAAAAGCGGAGGAATAAAAGCAATGTGGGCATTGGCCACAATATGTCAGTACTATTTATCTTTCGGTTGAATGAACCTCTACTCTATCATCAAACAATCATTTACTATGCTGTTTCAGATTTGCTCTATTTTCTTTTTCTATTAACTCTGTTCTCACATCTTATATTACTGGTTATCTGGTGTTGCCAGTTGAGATTGACACAACCTTTGAAGGTGATAAAATAATTCTCAAAGGTTCTTTGGATACACCATATGAGAGATTAAAACAACTAAGTGAAATATGAAATTTGGCCACAAGATGGCATTATTACTCATTCAAGAGCATGCTAAACCGTTCACCCCTATTGATGCCTAATCTGTATGCATTTGACTTAAGTGGAAAAACATGATGACAATCAGCTTAATTGGGAGCTCATCAAAGTCCGAACTCGGAAGATAAAAGGAGAATTTGCATAACCCCTCCCTATTCTGAAGAAGTCCTCTGATTGGAGAATGAAACGCGTCAATCAAGTGACAGCATCACATTGTTCAATCCGGCAATGGAACCCACACGCAAGCCGCAAGATCTCTGAAAAGGGACTTTTAGATAGGCCGGTGTTCTGCCGAGAAAGTTCCACTTGGCGGATAAGGACCCCTCTCTACTGCGCAGTAGGAGGCGGCGGAAATAGCCGAAGCTGAATAGTTGGAAATCAGCTGTACACGGCGCCTGTAAGAGGGCCCCTCGCGGGCTCGCTTTGCTCGCCACGCTTCGGGCACGGCCTCGCTTTGCTCGGCTCTTTTTTATTCCCCCTCTAGGTCCGCTTGGATGGTGGGACCTAGGGCGCAGGCGCCGTGTACAGCTGATTGCAGGCTTTCAGCTTCGGCTATCTTCGGCGGCTCATAGTAGTTCGTACTGCGCAGACACTGCGCCAGCGCAGTACAGGGGGGGTCCTTATCTGCCGGGGGAACTTTCTCGGCAAGACGCTGGCCGGTCTGCTCTGTCTCTGGCTTCATAGAGCAACACTGGGCACTGCCAAAAGGGTTGTAACCACTATTACCTAGAAAAAAACTCTTTTACAGCAACTTTATGTGAAGATAACGCTGAAGGATTGAAACACAGCTCTATGGTCATCATCCAACAGATCCAATCATTACTTCATTGAACCCCAGCTTCATTGTAACATTGAGAACTTTCTCTGGCAATTAAAGCCATTCATACTGCTTCAAATAACGCTGATAATTGCTGAGATTTGACTGGAAAAACGATGATATATTACTCTATCCACTGTGAAGTTTATGCGTCTACAGATACTGTGATTTGTATCTATTAAAACAAAGAAATCTGCTGTCTTAAAAATGAAATCAAGATTTCGCATCAGCTGTTCTTAATCCTCAACCCTTTTCAATGAAGGATCTCGTATTTACTGCAACCTTCCCTGTGAAATCCTTTAATGAATGGTCTGTACTACATAACTGCAACATTGTTTGATTATCATTTATTGCGGTTTGTCACAACCATTCCCTATCTACATTGAGGAAATACTTGCTGCTTTAAAATCAATGACCAATTACAATACGCATGATTATCCGCCTCAGCCCCGGAAGATTTTACCCCCCTTCCTGACCAGAGCACTTTTTGCGATTGGGCACTGCGTCGCTTTAACTGACAATTGTGCGGTCGTGCGACATTGCACCAAAACAAAGTTGACGTCCTTTTTTCCCCACAAATAGAGCTTTCTTTTGGTGGTATTTGATCACCTCTGTGTTTTTTAATTTTTTGCGCTACAAACAAAAAAAGAGCGACAATTTTGAAAAAAAAAAAAAAAAAACGCAATATTTTTTACTTTTTGCTATAATAAATATCCCCCAAAAATATATAAAAAATATTTTTTTCCCTCAGTTTAGGCCGATACATATTCTTCTACATATTTTTGGTAAAAAAAAAAAAAAAAATCACAATAAGCGTATATTGATTGGTTTGCGCAAAATTTTTAGCGTCTACAAAATAGGGGATAGATTTATGGCTTTTTATTATATATATATATATATATATATATATATATATATATATATATATATATATATATATATATATATTTTACTAATGATGGCGGCGATCTGTGATTTTTTTCGGGACTGCGACATTATGGCAGACATGTCTGACAATTTTGACACATTTTTGGGACCATTTTTACAGCGATCAATGCTATAAAATTGCATTGATTACTGTAAAAATGTCACTGGCAGTGAAGGGGTTATCCACTAGGGGGCAGTGACAGGGTTAAGTGTGTCCTTGTGTGTGTGTTCTAACTGAAGGGGGGAGGGGACTGTGTAGGGGAGATGACAGATCGTCTGTTCATACTCTGTATGAACAAACGATCTGTCTGTTCTCCCCTCAGAGAACCGGAAACTGAGTGTTTAAACACACAGATCCCGGTGTGCCCCGAGTGATTGCAGGAGCCCGGCAGTGATCGCGACCGCTGGGCACTTGCATCGGCTCCATGGGCGAGCAGGGGGCATGCGCCCCCTAGTGGTCGTCGATGGTACAGACGTACCATGACGGCGATTCGCGCAGCCGAGCCATGTTCCCGCGGTACTACTGCGGCGGCTGGTTAGCAAGCGGTTAAAAGGAGATATTACTCTGCTATACACGGAAAGTTACCTCCATCAAGATTGATAATCAGTGTCTTTTTTTAAAATCTGAGATAATTATCTTTATCATAGAATTTCCAGCATTGTGGGCTGACAATCCAGATTGTCTTTTTAACAATATTTTGTATATGTTATATGTTTTCTAGTATAAAGGTGTCCTATTTAGTAAGTCTGTCATTGATACAGATTTCAACTAATAAATTATTTGAATCAAACTGCTTCGTTTATGGTGCTTTTCTTTTTGATAGTGCGGTTTCACTATCTCAAATTAATTTATGCTAACCATTAAAAGCCCAACCACACCTCACAGGCGAGTCAGTGGATTCTCTACCTCTCTACAAACGGTGTTCCATTTTAGCTTTTCTTCTATCCATCTGCCCCTGGCTCCCATCCACCTTCCCTCCATCTACTGTCTGTCTCCCCTCCGTCTCTTGTCTGTTTCCCCTCCATCTGCCCTCTGTCTTTCCATCTGCCCTCTGTCTTTCCATCTGCCCTCTGTCTTTCCATCTGCCCTCTGTCTCTCCATCTGCCCTCTGTCTCTCCATCTGCCCTCTGTCTCTCCATCTGCCCTCTGTCTCCCCACCATCTCCCATCCATCTTCCACCTATCTCCCCTACATCTCCCATCCATCTTCCACCTATCTCCCCTACATCTCCCATCCATCTTCCACCTATCTCCCCTACATCTCCCATCCATCTTCCACCTATCTCCCCTACATCTCCCATCCATCTTCCACCTATCTCCCCTACATCTCCCATCCATCTTCCTTCACTCTGCCCTCTGGCTTCCCTCCATCTTCCTTCACTCTGCCCTCTGGCTTTCCTCCATCTTCCTTCACTCTGCCCTCTGGCTTTCCTCCATCTTCCTTCACTCTGCCCTCTGGCTTTCCTCCATCTTCCTTCACTCTGCCCTCTGGCTTTCCTCCATCTTCCTTCACTCTGCCCTCTGGCTTTCCTCCATCTTCCTTCACTCTGCCCTCTGGCTTTCCTTCATCTTCCTTCACTCTGCCCTCTGGCTTTCCTCCATCTTCCTTCACTCTGCCCTCTGGCTTTCCTCCATCTTCCTTCACTCTGCCCTCTGGCTTTCCTCCATCTCTCACTCTGCCCTCTGGCTTTCCTTCATCTTCCTTCACTCTGCCCTCTGGCTTTCCTCCATCTTCCTTCACTCTGCCCTCTGGCTTTCCTCCATCTTCCTTCACTCTGCCCTCTGGCTTTCCTTCATCTTCCTTCACTCTGCCCTCTGGCTTTCCTCCATCTTCCTTCACTCTGCCCTCTGGCTTTCCTCCATCTTCCTTCACTCTGCCCTCTGGCTTTCCTTCATCTTCCTTCACTCTGCCCTCTGGCTTTCCTCCATCTTCCTTCACTCTGCCCTCTGGCTTTCCTCCATCTCCCTTCACTCTGCACTCTGGCTCCCCTCTGTCTCCCATCCATCTGCCCTCTCACTCCCCTCTGTCTACCATCCATCTGCCCTCTGACTGCCCCTGGCTCCCATCCACCTTCTCTTCATCTACCCTCCATCAACTGTCTGTCTCCCCTCTTATCCATCTGCCCTCTGTCTCTCCATCTGCCCTCTGTCTCCCCACCTTCACTTTGCCCTCTGGCTTCTCTCTGTCTCCCATCCATCTGCCCTCTGACTCATCTTAATTTTCCCCTCCTTCTGTCATCATATATTCTTGAATTCAGACTGGGGTTCTCGGTCACCCTGTGCCCCTAATAGACACAGGGTTACTTACACATAGGAGGGGCTGGGGGAGCTGGACAAGGAGCTTCCAGTGCTCTCCAAGGTAACCTGGGTTCCACAAGCCCCTCGCCCAAAGTGACTCCCATCACACATCTCCCCTTTCAGTAGAAGACTAACACAGAAGGAGGCCTCAAACAGGTTGACTTCAAAGTTAGTCCGTAGTTCCAGTCCCCCAATGCCCATACCCACACAGTACCCCAAACACATTGTCCCAAACAGAACTTTATTCACCCAGCCAATCTCTGCCTCTCTCGTAGAACATACCCGCTGCTGGGGAGATTGGCAGACTGGTCCTTCTCCCTGGAGTCCTTTCAACCGCTGGAGAGAAGACAGGGTGACTGGACTCACTCCGTCAGGATGTTGGGGATTTGGGCCTACTGCCCAGCATCCCTGGGTTATACAGGTGGAGACTAAAGTCCCCTCCACTGTTACTAAATGAACATCCCCCAGTGTTTGCAGAGCAAGTTTGACATCCTCCTGTCTCAATGCTGGACCTTTTTCTGGGGTTGGGTCAGTGGAGACCGAAGTCCCATCCACTACCAATTCCATCTGCTGTTAGTTGAGGGCAGAGGCCAGCAGCACTCTGCTCTGTTGCCAGCTCTTCTGCTGGGTTGGTGGCATCATTCTGGGGAGCCATCTGCTGCTGGGAAGGGGAGCTGGCTGCTCCATCTCGCTTACCCTCGTTTGGCTGCTGGGACGACACGTCTCTGGTACTGTCACCCAGGTGCACTGATCTTTGCTGGGGAGGAAAGATTGCTTCCCCCACCCTGGCCAACTGTTGGGAAGGGAGGATGAACACCTCCTCTCCCTTCTCCCCCTGGATCTTAATCTGCTGCTGGGGAGTGACCACCAACTTCTCACCCTGGGCCTCCGGAACTTCCACAGGTGTGGGGTTTTGGACCCTCTGTCCAGTTGTCAGCACTTCAGCTGGAGAAGTTTCTGGTAACCCCACAGATGCTGCTGGCAGAAAATCCCATGTCTCTGTCAGAATTGTGGGAGAAAGGCCGACTGCCTCTTCTCTCAGGGAGGCTGAAGATGCTATTGGTGCTGGGCAGAGCTCAGTGATGTTTGGCCCTGATGCCAGCTCTTCTGCTGGAGGCTCACCAGGTTGTCCTGTCTCAGCAGAAAAGTCTATTTAATCCCCAGTCTCTGGAACTGGTGTCTGGGGATAGAGGTTCACCATCTCCTGTCTAGGGATGAGCTTCGTGTTCGAGTCGAACCCATGTTCGACTCGAACATCGGCTGTTCGATCGTCCGCCGAATTGCGAACGTTATGGGCCGTTCGCGCTAAATTCGTGTGGCGCGTCACGGCCCATAATTCACTGCGGCATCGCAGTGCATTGCTGGCTGATGATTGGCCAAGCATGCACTATGACCCGCATGCTTGGCCAATCACAGCGCTGTCAGTAGAGAGAGCTGTAATTGGCCAAAGCCAGGGTGGCTTTGGCCAATTATGGCTCAGGGGATTTAGTACACACCCCACACTATATAAGGCCGCCTGCACGGCGGCCCTGTGTAGTGTGTGTTCCGGTGTGCTGAGAGATAGAGAGAGAGAGAGACAGTGTCATTTGATTTGAGTTAGATAGATTAGGCAGAACAGTCAGTCAGTTAGCTGCACTTACAGTGTATTGTGTATATATATGCATCCCAGGTGTTGCATATATATATATACACTGTATTCAGTTTAGCTAGATCCGTTCCTGTTATCTTCTATCTAGACTATTTACATTTAATGCAGTGCGTCCTGCTCACAGTGTTCAGCTAGATCCGTTCCTGCAATTTACATTTAGTGCAGTGCGTCCTGCTCACAGTGTTCAGCTAGATCCGTTCCTGCTATTTACATTTAGTGCAGTGCGTCCTGCTCACAGTGTTCAGCTAGATCCGTTCCTGCTATTTACATTTAGTGCAGTGCGTCCTGCTCACAGTGTTCAGCTAGATCCGTTCCTGCTATTTACATTTAGTGCAGTGCGTCCTGCTCACAGTGTTCAGCTAGATCCGTTCCTGCTATTTACATTTAGTGCAGTGCGTCCTGCTCACAGTGTTCAGCTAGATCCGTTCCTGCTATTTACATTTAGTGCAGTGCGTCCTGCTCACAGTGTTCAGCTAGATCCGTTCCTGCTATTTACATTTAGTGCAGTGCGTCCTGCTCACAGTGTTCAGCTAGATCCGTTCCTGCTATTTACATTTAGTGCAGTGCGTCCTGCTCACAGTGTTCAGCTAGATCCGTTCCTGCTATTTACATTTAGTGCAGTGCGTCCTGCTCACAGTGTTCAGCTAGATCCGTTCCTGTTATCTTCTAGACTATTTACATTTAGTGCAGTGCGTCCTGCTCACAGTGTTCAGCTAGATCCGTTCCTGCAATTTACATTTAGTGCAGTGCGTCCTGCTCACAGTGTTCAGCTAGATCCGTTCCTGCTATTTACATTTAGTGCAGTGCGTCCTGCTCACAGTGTTCAGCTAGATCCGTTCCTGCTATTTACATTTAGTGCAGTGCGTCCTGCTCACAGTGTTCAGCTAGATCCGTTCCTGCTATTTACATTTAGTGCAGTGCGTCCTGCTCACAGTGTTCAGCTAGATCCGTTCCTGCTATTTACATTTAGTGCAGTGCGTCCTGCTCACAGTGTTCAGCTAGATCCGTTCCTGTTATCTTCTAGACTATTTACATTTAATGCAGTGCGTCCTGCTCACAGTGTTCAGCTAGATCCGTTCCTGCTATTTACATTTAGTGCAGTGCGTCCTGCTCACAGTGTTCAGCTAGATCCGTTCCTGTTAAATTCCTACTGACCGGCAGGCTTGTCTGGTTACAGTATATAAAGCTACCTGAAGAAAATTACAGGTGTTCTATTTGATCCTATTAGTACCACGGTCAGGCAGCTAGACTATTTACATTTAGTACAGTGCGTCCTGCTCACAGTGTACAGCTAGATCCGTTCCTGTTATCTTCCTACTGACAGGCAGGCTTGTCTGGTTACAGTATATAAAGCTACCTGAAGAAAATTACAGGTGTTCTATTTGATCCTATTAGTACCACGGTCAGGCAGCTAGACTATTTACATTTAGTACAGTGCGTCCTGCTCACAGTGTTCAGCTAGATCCGTTCCTGTTATCTTCCTACTGACAGGCAGGCTTGTCTGGTTACAGTATATAAAGCTACTTGAAGAAAATTACAGGTGTTCTATCCCAGCTTAGTGCAGCTACAGGCCATTAGTATGTCTGGAAGGCCAAGAAGGAGAGGCAGACAGTCACAAGCCAATAAGAGAGGGCAAGCAGGCTCTGTGTCTAGTGCTGGTCGTGGAGACGGTGCATCCTCATCAGCACGTGGCCATGGGACACGCTTGGCCTTTTTTTCGGCAGCTGGCCATGTTGAGCCGCAACATGCGGAAGACTTGGTCGAGTGGATGACCAAGCCGTCCTCATCCTCCTCATCCTCTCTCACCCATGCCCAGGGTGCTTTGTCTGGCAAAGCAGCGGCCTCTTCCCTCAGCTCAATGTCATCAGTGACTCCTTCCCTAGCTCCACCATGTCCTCATGAGGATTCCCTCGAACTGTTTGACCACAGTGTTGGGTACATGCTCCAGGAGGATGCCCAGCGTTTGGAAGGCTCTGATGACGATACTGAGCTCGATGAAGGCAGTAACATGAGCGCGGACAGAGGGGGTGCCCAAGAAGGACAGCAATCTGGCAGTCATGCTCCCCCTGCTGCAGCATACTGCCAGGTTTGCTCCAGTGATGAGGAGGGAGGGGATGATGAGGTCACTGACTCAACGTGGGTGCCTGATAGGAGAGAGGAGGAGGAGGAGGAGGAGGAGGAGGAGGAGGAGGAGGCGGCAGCACATCACCAACGAGGCAGGATGCCCTCCAGGGGCCAGCCTAAGGGCAGCACATTGACTGCATCACACCCCAAAGCTCCACATGTGCAGGGCGCTGCAGTCTCTGCGCGTTATTCAAAAAGTTCTTTGGTGTGGGCCTTTTTTGAGACGAGTGCATCAGATCGCACCGCTGCTATTTGCAACATATGTCTCAAGCGTATCTCGCGTGGCCAAAATATCTCCCGCTTGGGTACCACATGCTTGACCAGACATATGTTGACCTGCCATGCAGTTCGTTGGCAAGCGTATCTAAAAGACCCACACCAAAGAACAAAGAGGATCTCTCCTTGCTCCTCATCAGCTGAGATTTCCAACCCCACTAGACCTTCAGTCCTCTCTGAGACCTGCAGTGAGAGGAATGAAGGTGTAGAATTAGGTGTGTCACAGCCAAGTACTTGTGGGCAATCTGCTTTTGGTACACCGACGTCAGATTGTACCAGGCAAATTTCCCTGCCCCAGCTGCTGCACCGCCGAAAGAAGTTTGCTCCCAGCCATCCACATGCCCAGCGGTTGAATGCTAGCTTGGCAAAATTGCTAGCACTTCAACTGCTGCCTTTTCAGTTGGTAGACTCTGCCCCCTTCCGTGAGTTTGTGGAATGTGCGGTTCCTCAGTGGCAGGTACCCAAACGCCACTTTTTCTCACGGAAGGCGATTCCGGCTCTCTACCGGCATGTGGAAGGCAATGTCCATGCCTCGCTGGACAGGGCGGTCAGCGGTAAGGTGCATATTACCGCTGACTCATGGTCCAGCAGGCATGGACAGGGACGTTACCTAAGTTTCACGGCGCATTGGGTGACTCTGCTGGCAGCTGGGAAGGATGCAGGACAAGGTGCAGTAGTGTTGGAGGTTGTTCCGCCACCACGCCTCCAAAATGCTGATTGTGACACACCTCTCTCCTCCACCCCCTCCTCTTCTTCTTCCTCCATGGCCTCTTCCTCGGAACCAGCGGTGCTCCGTAGGCGTTCAAGGGGCTACGCAAGTACGCAGGCCAAAAGATGCCATGCGGTGCTTGAGCTGGTGTGCTTGGGGGACAGGAGCCACACTGGGGCAGAGGTTCTGTCAGCTCTGCAGGGGCAGGTTCAGAGGTGGTTGACGCCACGCCAACTTAAGGCAGGAATGGTGGTTTGCGACAATGGCACCAACCTCCTCTCTGCCCTCCGACAGGGACAAATGACCCATGTGCCCTGTTTGGCTCACGTCCTTAACTTGGTGGTGCAGCGGTTCTTGGGCAGGTACCCGGGCTTACAGGATGTCCTGAGGCAGGCCAGGAAAGTCTGTGTGCATTTCCGCCGGTCATATAATGCCAGTGCTCGGCTGACGGACCTCCAAAAGGAGTTTAACCTGCCCAAGAACCGCCTAATCTGTGACATGCCCACCAGGTGGAACTCAACGTTGGCCATGCTGCAGCGGCTGCACACGCAGCAGAGGGCCATCAATGAGTACCTGTGCGACTATGGCACCAGGACAGGGTCAGGGGAGCTTGGTTTTTTTTCCCCACGCCAGTGGGCCATGATCAGGGATGCATGCACTGTCCTGTCACCATTCGAGGAGGCCACGAGGATGGTGAGCAGTGACAGTGCATGCATCAGTGACACTGTCCCCCTTGTCCACCTGTTGGAGCACACGCTGCGTGGAATAATGGACAGGGCACTTGAGGCAGAACAGAGGCAGGAAGAGGAGGACTTCCTTAGCTCTCAAGGCCCCCTTTATCCAGACAGTGTTCCTGCGTGCCCGCCGATCACACAGGAAGAGGACGAGGAGGAAGAGGAGGAGGAGGAAGATTGTGTCAGTATGGAGGTGGAGCCTGGCACTCAGCATCAGCAGCAGTCTTTAAGGGATCAGTCCCAAGAAACACATGGACTTGTACGTGGCTGGGAGGAGGTGGCTGCGGACCATGTCGTTCTTAGTGACCCAGAGGACTCCGGACCGAATGCCTCAGCAAACCTACGCTGCATGGCCTCCCTGATCCTGCAAAGCCTGCGTAAGGATCCTCGTATTCGTGGTATCAAGGAGAAGGACCAATACTGGCTGGCAACCCTCCTTGATCCACGTTACAAGGGTAAGGTTGCGGACCTTATCTTGCCATCGCAGAGGGAGCAGAGGATGAAACATCTTCGGGAGGCCTTGCAGAAAGGTCTGTGCAACGCGTTCCCAGAGACTGGGAGGTTACAAACTCCTGTTTCTGGACAACGTGTTGCTGAGGCTTCGGTCAGTCAAAGAAGGAGCGGTGGAGAAGGTGGCCGTCTGACCGATGCGTTCAGACAATTTTTTGGTCCGCAGCCCCAAGGTATGATCGGTTCCAGCAACCATCGCCAGCGTCTGTTTTACATGGTGCAGGAATACCTAGGGGCAAGATCAGACTTGGACACCTTTCCCACCGAAAATCCTCTGGGTTACTGGGTCTTGAGGATGGATCACTGGCCAGAGCTTGCACAGTATGCAATTGAGCTACTGGCCTGTCCTGCATCCAGCGTTCTTTCGGAACGCACATTCAGTGCTGCTGGAGGCGTGGTAACCGATCACAGGGTGCGTCTGTCCACCGACTCGGTCGATCGGCTGACCTTCATAAAAATGAATGAGTCTTGGATCACCACCAGCTACCAAGCACCTGATGCTGATGTAACCGAATAATTTTTTTTGAAATCTCAGATCCCTTCAAAGACTGCCTATGCTGATGCTGAGTGACTATCCCTGAGTAATTATCCTCTTCCTCCTCAATCATCACGCTGATAGCTTGTAAGAACATTTTTGGTTCTGGGCGCCACCACCAGTGCCTAAGGCACAATTTTTCAGCCCCTGTTTAACAGGGGCGTGTAATTACAATTTTTGATGTAATACTTTGCAGCAGGGCTCGTTCCTGCATTCCAACTAGAGTGTCTGTGAGGGGTTGCAGTGTTGTGGCACCAGCACCAGTGCCTAGGGCCCAATTTTTCTGCCCCTGTCTAACAGGGGCGTGTAATTACAATTTTTGATGCAATACTTTGCAGCAGGGCTCGTTCCTGCGTTCCAACTAGAGTGTCTGTGAGGGGTTGCAGTGTTGTGGCACCAGCACCAGTGCCTAAGGCCCAATTTTTCTGCCCCTGTCTAACAGGGGCGTGTAATTACAATTTTTGATGCAATACTTTGCAGCAGGGCTCGTTCCTGCGTTCCAACTAGAGTGTCTGTGAGGGGTTGCAGTGTTGTGGCACCAGCACCAGTGCCTAAGGCCCAATTTTTCTGCCCCTGTCTAACAGGGGCGTGTAATTACAATTTTTGAAGCAATAATTTGCAGCAGGGCTCGTTCCTGCGTTCCAACTAGAGTGTCTGTGAGGGGTTGCAGTGTTGTGGCACCAGCACCAGTGCCTAAGGCCTAATTTTTCAGCTCCTGTTCAACAGGGGCATGTAATTACAATTCTTG
This sequence comes from Aquarana catesbeiana, assembly GCF_042186555.1. Classification (NCBI taxonomy): domain Eukaryota; kingdom Metazoa; phylum Chordata; class Amphibia; order Anura; family Ranidae; genus Aquarana; species Aquarana catesbeiana. The sequence goes on along the minus strand of NC_133325.1, from coordinate 810,756,116 downwards.
ATCTAATATTTCACAGCAGGGCCCTGTGAGGGCTTACAGTGTTGTGGCCACAGCAACACCTAAGGCCCAAATTTCTGCTGAGTATATAGGGCAGGACCCTACTTTCAAACATCTAACTTACAAACGACTCCTACTTGCAAACGGAAGGAGACAACAGGAAGTGAGATAAAATCTACCCCTAGGAAGGGAAATTCTCTCCTGTAAGAGTTAATATGGGAAAACAAGTTCTCCTTTCCACTGATGCTTTCCAATCCTTGTTCCACAAAAAAACCCAAATTTTCAAAAAACATTTTTCATTGGGACAAAAAAGTGAGGTGAAATCTTCTGAAGAGGAGGAAAGACAGCAAAACAAATGTCACAGGGGTGATAACCCTTCCCTATGTTTTCCAAAAAGCTTAGAAAAGATTTTTTGGCTGGAGCTAAACACGTTAAAAATGTTCAAAATTACAAACAGATTCTACTTAACAACAAACCTACAGTCCCTGTCTTGTTTGCACCGCCTGTATACTGCTGTTCAGAGTATATAGGGCCTGGTGGCCCCACACCTTTCCTTATTTTAATTTGGGTGCGGGGTTCCCCTTAATATCCATACAAGACCCAAAGGGACTGGTAATGGACTGGGGGGTACCCATGCCGTTTGTCTCACTGATTTTCATCCATATTGCCATGACCCGACATGACATTAAACCCGCAAGCAGTTTTAAATGAGATTTTTTCCTTTAAAAATGACATTTGGTGCAGGGACTGTTCTAAACATGGGAAACACGCGTCACTTTACAGGCATACTATAGACACCCCCCAGGTACGATATTTAAAGGAATATTTCACTTTTTTTTTTTTACTTTAAGCATCATTAAAATCACTGCTCCCGAAAAAACGGCCGTTTTTAAAAGTTTTTTTTGCATTGATACATGTCCCCTGGGGTAGGACCCGGGTCCCCAAACCCTTTTTAGGACAATACCATGCAAATTAGCCTTTAAAATGAGCACTTTTGATTTCGAACGTTCGAGTCCCATAGACGTCAATGGGGTTCTAACGTTCGTGCGAACTTTCGGTCCGTTCGCGGGTTCTGGTGCGAACCGAACCGGGGGGTGTTCGGCTCATCCCTACTCCTGTCCGTAGAACCCAGAAGATGTTATTGGTGCTGGGCAGAGGCTAGCAGAGCTCTGCCCTGTTGTTAGCACTTCAGGTTTGGAGACGGCAATCTCCACAGTTTCCACTGCCGATTCTCTGGCATTCTGCTGAACATGTTCTAGCAGTTTCCTGTATGCCCTTTACAGATGCTCTTCTCTCCTTAGGAAATAGTCCAGATCAGGTTTAAGCTCTGAGACCCCTACAAGACCGAGCATAGCCTCTCTGTATTTTTGCAGGTCCTCAAGGGTAGGTTCTCCTTCATTGCCAAATACAAAACGATCTGTAAGGCTCTCCCATAGCAATCCAGGGCTGCCAAAGTCATATCCCCCTGGGGAGCATTCTGTTGTTACATGTTATATAAATATTCCTGCTCTGCGTTCAATTGCATAGCCCGATAACGATTGTCCAGCTCTATCTCCTGTTGGACCAGCCTGTCCAACTCAGTTACCCATTGCTCCTGGGGCCGTTCTCCCAGGAATGCCATCTGCAACATCCTCTGGTCACTGGCCCGTTGCTCTGGGGTTAGAAAGCACTTGCCCTGTTGCATACCAGCGACCTTAAGGGCTCCAATCCAGAGTCCTACCGGAATCTGCTGCCTGAGCTCCAGGTATTCATCCTCAGACACAGTCCTGGAATATGCTGAAAGAACGATCCGCAGCAGCCCCGGGAACTCTGATGCCAGATCCATATCTCCGCTGGGAGGACCGGAGTCTGTTATCCTGATCTTGGATCCAGGTGGAGGTTTGGATGTCACTGAAGGAAGCGTCCCACCGCTTGCCACCAATGTAAAGGAATCCCTTCCCACACTCCACTTGAGTGCTTCCGTCATATATCGCTTCCTCCCAGTCTGAATATAGATATAAGATATTCCAACCAAGAACTGGGCAGTACTCATTTTTGCTGCTGAGCATGAACTGTTTATTTGAGCACAGACACACAGAGGTATTCAAACTTCTCATCAGTAGACTGTCCAATCAGCAGGGAGAGCTGTTGGAGGAATTCCCCCCTCCCTTCTCACAGCTAATAGACATATACAGCCCATACTAGGTTGCTCCCAACGCAGACAGACACAATAGAACAATGGGATACAGCCACACCTAACAAACACATAGCAACCCCCACCCCACCTCAAGCCATCTAGCAATGGTCTCTGATGAACGGTGGACTTTATCTTCACATATTCTTGAGGTCAGACTGGGGTTCTCGGTCACCCTGTTCCTCTAATAGACACAGGGTAATTTACACATAGGAGGGGCTGGGGGAGCTGGACAAGGAGCTTCCAGTGCTCTCCAAAGTAACCTGGGTTCCACAAGCCCCCCACCCAAAGTGACTCCCGTCACACTCCCCTCTATATGCCATCTCTTTTCCCTTTGTTTCCCCTCCTTCTCTCCTCCATTTTTCATCCATCTGCCCTCTGTCTCCCCTCCTTCACTTCTTCATCTTCCCTTCATCTCCTTTCATTATACACTCCCCTCCCTCCACCCAGAGAGGTAGATAAGCTGTGGGATGAGCTCTGTGTCCCCGTCAGGTAAATGTAATCATGTATGTCATCATCACTAGAACATAATACGATTCTGAGTCTCTCACCATATTGTCCTTCATTGTTCACCTGCTTCGTCCACTCCTTTTTCTTCAAGGCAGTGGTCTGGACATCAGGTTCAGCATGTCCTGGTGTGACAGAAATTGATCCTGAAAAGAAAACAGAATTTATGAAATGTAAGAGTAGGAGGAGGAGGAGGAGATAACCACTCATAGTACGGCCTCAGGACGCCCCATACAAGAGTATGAAGGTTCAAGGTTTTCACTCCTACACTCATCCTCCCGTATTACCATATGTCAGAGGGTGTCTATGGCACACTGATCTCCTTCATGGTGATAGGAAGTTCCTGGGGGATTCGGAGGATGGAAACACCAATCCACATAAGCAGAAGTGTTTTTTGGTCCAGGGATGAGCAGATATGTGTTGTCATACAGATGTGTGATGCTCTGCAGAATGAAACCAATGGTTGTCATAGAGATGAGTGATGCTCTGCAGAACGAAACCAATGGTTGTCACAGAGATGAGTGGTGCTCTGCAAACCATACTGATGGTTGTCATAGAGATGAGTGGTGCTCTGCAAACCATACTGATGGTTGTCATAGAGATGAGTGGTGCTCTGCAAACCATACTGATGGTTGTCATAGAGATGAATGGTGCTCTGCAAGCCATACTGATGGTTGTCATAGAGATGAGTGGTGCTCCACAGACTGACACCAATATAGAGTTACTGTATATATTAGAGATAACTGATACGTGGTGCTCTGCAGACCGATGATGATAGTCGCCATAGGGATAAGTGGTGCTCTGCAGACCAATGATGATAGTCAACATAGGGATAAGTGGTGCTCTGCAGACCAATGATGATAGTCAACATAGGGATAAGTGGTGCTCTGCAGACCAATGATGATAGTCAACATAGGGATAAGTGGTGCTCTGCAGACCAATGATGATAGTCACCATAGGGATGAGTGGTGCTCTGCAGACCAATGATAATAGTCACCATAGGGATGAGTGGTGCTCTGCAGATCGATGATGATAGTCACCATAGGGATGAGTGGTGCTCTGCAGCATGATGATGATAGTCACCATAGGGATGAGTGGTGCTTTGCAGACCGATGATGATAGTCGCTATAGGGATGAGTGATGCTCTGCAGACCGATGATGATAGTTGCCATAGGGATGGGTGGTGCTCTGCAGAGCGATGATGATAGTCACCATAGGGATGAGTGGTGCTCTGCAGATCGATGATGATAGTTACCATAGGGATGAGTGGTGCTCTACAGACTGATGATGATAGTCACCATAGGGATGAGTGGTGCTTTGCAGACTGATGATGATAGTCACCATAGGGATGAGTGGTGCTCAGCAACCGATGATGATAGTTGCCATAGGGATGAGTGGTGCTCTGCAGATCGATGATGATAGTCACCATAGGGATGAGTTGTGCTCTGCAGATTGATGATGATAGTCGCCATAGGGATGCGTGGTGCTCAGCAACCGATGATGATAGTCACCATAGGGATGAGTGGTGCTCTGCAGACCGATGATGATAGTGACCATAGGGATGAGTGGTGCTCTGCAGACCGATGATGATAGTCGCCATAGGGATAAGTGGTGCTCTTCAGACCGATGATGATAGTGACCATAGGAATGAGTGGTGCTCTGCAGACCGATGATGATAGTCGCCATAGGGATGAGTGGTGCTCTGCAGACCGATGATGATAGTCGCCATAGGGATGAGTGGTGCTCTGCAGACCGATGATGATAGTCGCCATAGGGATGAGTGGTGCTCTGCAGACCGATGATGATAGTCGCCATAGGGATGAGTGGTGCTCTGCAGATCGATGATGATAGTCACCATAGGGATGAGTGGTGCTCTGCAGACCGATGATGATAGTCTCCATAGGGATGAGTGGTGCTCTGCAGACCGATGATGATAGTCACCATAGGGATGAGTGGTGCTCTGTAGACCGATGATTATAGTCACCATAGGGATGAGTGGTGCTCTGCAGACCGATGATTATAGTCACCATAGGGATGAGTGGTGCTCTGCAGATCGATGATGATAGTCCCCATAGGGATGAGTGGTGCTCAGCAGATCGATGATGATAGTCCCCATAGGGATGAGTGGTGCTCTTTAGACCGATGATTATAGTCACCATAGGGATGAGTGGTGCTCTGCAGAGCGATCATGGTGGTTGTCATAGAGATGAGTGGCGCTCTGCAGACCGATGATAATAGTCGCCATAGGGATAAGTGGTGCTCTGCAGAGCGATCATGGTGGTTGTCAGAGATGAGTGGGGCTCTGCACACCGGCGCTGACCGAGTTTGTGGAAGTTACCAGTTGAGTGTAGGATGAAAATCTCTGATATTCATGTAAGGGCAAACTTAAATCAAAGATAAATAATAAAGGAATACTCCCGCAGTATCACTGAAGGTGAAAAGAAATAAATATAAAACAAAACAACTGCTGCAAACACCGATAGGTGAATCCATGAGCAAAGTAATATGTGAATGTGAACGGTGCTGCGCTGCTGTAAAACTATAATAAAGCTGTAAAGTAATAAGCTGTAAATGGAAAAGTAATACTCAATCTGTGCACAAGATGGCAGTAGAACCAAAGCGTCAAATACAAAAAAACCTTTCAAGATGAAACTGTGAAAAAAGGTATCCAATGCAAATATAAATCTTCTGCAACAAAAAGAACAGTGATAAATCAATCAGTGCTCATAAAATAAACATCAAATGTCCATCCATGTAGCGAAACTATTATAAAGTCTCTAGAATGATCCTGAGATGAGGAGTGAAAGGTGGTGCTCCAATCTTAGCCGTGTAAATAATGAAGTAAGTGACCGATGTCTCTTCATTCCATGCAGTGACACCTCTATGTGAAGTGGCCTCTCACCGTACTGCTGTAATGTAACAGCATGGGAAAACAAACCAAAAACTCAGATCTCCTCTGTAGGTCCTTGCATAGATAGCTGGTGGCTTCTATAACTTTTTGGGGGTCTTCCTCCCATTAATCCAAGAATCGGTATTAGGTGGGGGATGGTGGCTCCTCTGTACTGAACTTCCACACTCGCCCCTTCCCCTTTCCTAACTCCATCAAGCAGCGTTTCATATGGTTATCTTTGCCACATTTCCCTGTTCATAGTTTTTTATGATCCTTTATTTTATTATATATGCATTCTCTCAGTTATCTCTGGGAAAATGGCCGCCGTATTCAGGTAATAATTCGGGAAAATGGCAGATATACTAGTTGTAATAGGAAGACACTGAAAAAATGGCCGCCACTATGATATACAATGTGGACACCAACAAAATGGCTGCTTTACCATACGTCCCTATCAGTCTATTTAATTTAAGGACACTATCTGTGCTAGCCTGCATCCCCTGATGAAGTCATGTGACCCGTGACGATACGCGTTGGGATTGGCTGGCAGGCACACCAGAAGTGACGCGGGAGACGAGCTTGGCGCTCGTGGATGTTATACTGCGTCTCATCTTGCTTAATGTGAGTGTTACCTTGTGTTAGTTTTAATAATACATTTTTAAACGTCATACTACACTATTTGGGCATTCCCCTTCTTCCCTTTGCATCCCTTTTGGGGTGAGTGTGGAAGTTCAGTACAGAGGAGCCACCATCCCCCACCTAATACCGATTCTTGGATTAATGGGAGGAGGACCCCCAAAGGTTATAGCCACCAGCTATCTGTGCAAGGACCTACAGAGGAGATCTGAGCTATTGGTTGTAGGGTTGTCCCGATACCACTTATTTAAGACGAAGTACAAGTACCGATACTTTTTTCAAGTACTCGCCGATACAGATTACCAATATTTTTTCATGTGACAGTTTGACTGATGGGCACTGATAGGTGGCACTGACTGATGGGGACTGATAGATGGCACTGATAGACTGCACTGACTGATGGGGACTGATGGGTGGCACTTATGGGCACTTATAGATGGCACTGATAGGCGGCATTTATGGGCACTGACTGGTGGCTGGCACTGATAGGCGGCACTTATGGGCATTGATAGGTGGCACTGGTGGCTGGCACTGATAGATGGCACTGATAGACAGCACTTATAGGCACTGATAGGTGGCACTGATAGATGGCACTGATAGATGGCACTGATAGATGGCACTGATAGACAGCACTTTTGGGCACTGATAGATGGCACTGATGGCTGTCACTGATGGCTGGCACTGATAGGTGGCAGGCACTGATGGCTGGCACTGATAGATGGCACTGATAGGCGGCACTTATGGGCACTGATAGATGCCACTGATAGATGGCACTGATAGGCGGCACTTATGGGCACTGACAGGTGGCTGTCACTGAAATACAGCAATAAATGACATGAGGAAAGGATTTATTTTGAAATGCTATGCTTCGACGCACACCCTGCACTCAGCCGCAGTAAGCAGCAGCATGGGCTGGGTGTAACAAGATGTCCGCTGCTGGCTTACTGCAGGGTGTACCAAGACGGGCGTCGGGATGTTCAGCCGCTGACGGCGACTGAATGTGACGGCTCCAGTCACCGATCCTGATGCGGCTGCACCCTGCACCCCTGCCAGCTTACCTAGCTAGTTCCACTGCAGGGGAGGACTCGCTCTCCACTCCGCTAACTCCGCCCGCCCTCTCCATCCACCGACTTTGCCCGCCGACCAGGTATCAGTTAAGGCATCGGGAGCATTTGTGCAAGTACAAGTACTCACATAAATGCTAGGTATCGGTCCCGATACTAGTATCAGAAAATAGTCCAGATCAGGTTTAAGCTCTGAGACCCCTACAAGACCGAGCATAGCCTCTCTGTATTTTTGCAGGTCCTCAAGGGTAGGTTCTCCTTCATTGCCAAACACAAAACGATCTGTAAGGCTCTCCCATAGCAATCCAGGGCTGCCAAAGTCATATCCCCCTGGGGAGCATTCTGTTGTTACATGTTATATAAATATTCCTGCTCTGCGTTCAATTGCATAGCCCGATAACGATTGTCCAGCTCTATCTCCTGTTGGACCAGCCTGTCCAACTCAGTTACCCATTGCTCCTGGGGCCGTTCTCCCAGGAATGCCATCTGCAACATCCTCTGGTCACTGGCCCGTTGCTCTGGGGTTAGAAAGCACTTGCCCTGTTGCATACCAGCGACCTTAAGGGCTCCAATCCAGAGTCCTACCGGAATCTGCTGCCTGAGCTCCAGGTATTCATCCTCAGACACAGTCCTGGAATATGCTGAAAGAACGATCCGCAGCAGCCCCGGGAACTCTGATGCCAGATCCATATCTCCGCTGGGGTGACCGAAGTCTGTTATCCTGATCTTGGATCCAGGTGGAGGTTTGGATGTCACTGAAGGAAGCGTCCCACCGCTTGCCACCAATGTAAAGGAATCCCTTCCCACACTCCACTTGAGTGCTTCCGTCATATATCGCTTCCTCCCAGTCTGAATATAGATATAAGATATTCCAACCAAGAACTGGGCAGTACTCATTTTTGCTGCTGAGCATGAACTGTTTATTTGAGCACAGACACACAGAGGTATTCAAACTTCTCATCAGTAGACTGTCCAATCAGCAGGGAGAGCTGTTGGAGGAATTCCCCCCTCCCCTCTCACAGCTAATAGACATATACAGCCCATAATAGGTTGCTCCCAACGCAGACAGACACAATAGAACAATGGGATACAGCCACACCTAACAAACACATAGCAACCCCCACCCCACCTCAAGCCATCTAGCAATGGTCTCTGATGAACGGTGGACTTTATCTTCACATATTCTTGAGGTCAGACTGGGGTTCTCGGTCACCCTGTTCCTCTAATAGACACAGGGTAATTTACACATAGGAGGGGCTGGGGGAGCTGGACAAGGAGCTTCCAGTGCTCTCCAAAGTAACCTGGGTTCCACAAGCCCCCCACCCAAAGTGACTCCTGTCACACTCCCCTCCATATGCCATCTCTTTTCCCTTTGTTTCCCCTCCTTCTCTCCTCCATTTTTCATCCATCTGCCCTCTGTCTCCCCTCCTTCACTTCTTCATCTTCCCTTCATCTCCTTTCATTATACACTCCCCTCCCTCCACCCAGAGAGGTAGATAAGCTGTGGGATGAGCTCTGTGTCCCCGTCAGGTAAATGTAATCATGTATGTCATCATCACTAGAACATAATACGATTCTGAGTCTCTCACCATATTGTCCTTCATTGTTCACCTGCTTCGTCCACTCCTTTTTCTTCAAGGCAGTGGTCTGGACATCAGGTTCAGCATGTCCTGGTGTGACAGAAATTGATCCTGAAAAGAAAACAGAATTTATGAAATGTAAGAAGAGGAGGAGGAGATAACCACTCATAGTACGGCCTCAGGATGCCCCATACAAGAGTATGAAGGTTCAAGGTTTTCACTCCTACACTCATCCTCCCGTATTACCATATGTCAGAGGGTGTCTATGGCACACTGATCTCCTTCATGGTGATAGGAAGTTCCTGGGGGATTCGGAGGATGGAAACACCAATCCACATAAGCAGAAGTGTTTTTTGGTCCAGGGATGAGCAGATATGTGTTGTCATACAGATGTGTGATGCTCTGCAGAATGAAACCAATGGTTGTCATAGAGATGAGTGATGCTCTGCAGAACGAAACCAATGGTTGTCATAGAGATGAGTGGTGCTCTGCAAACCATACTGATGGTTGTCATAGAGATGAGTGGTGCTCTGCAAACCATACTGATGGTTGTCATAGAGATGAGTGGTGCTCTGCAAACCATACTGATGGTTGTCATAGAGATGAATGGTGCTCTGCAAGCCATACTGATGGTTGTCATAGAGATGAGTGGTGCTCCACAGACTGACACCAATATAGAGTTACTGTATATATTAGAGATAACTGATACGTGGTGCTCTGCAGACCGATGATGATAGTCGCCATAGGGATAAGTGGTGCTCTGCAGACCAATGATGATAGTCAACATAGGGATAAGTGGTGCTCTGCAGACCAATGATGATAGTCAACATAGGGATAAGTGGTGCTCTGCAGACCAATGATGATAGTCACCATAGGGATGAGTGGTGCTCTGCAGACCAATGATAATAGTCACCATAGGGATGAGTGGTGCTCTGCAGATCGATGATGATAGTCACCATAGGGATGAGTGGTGCTCTGCAGCATGATGATGATAGTCACCATAGGGATGAGTGGTGCTTTGCAGACCGATGATGATAGTCGCTATAGGGATGAGTGATGCTCTGCAGACCGATGATGATAGTTGCCATAGGGATGGGTGGTGCTCTGCAGAGCGATGATGATAGTCACCATAGGGATGAGTGGTGCTCTGCAGATCGATGATGATAGTTACCATAGGGATGAGTGGTGCTCTACAGACTGATGATGATAGTCACCATAGGGATGAGTGGTGCTTTGCAGACTGATGATAATAGTCACCATAGGGATGAGTGGTGCTCTGCAGATCGATGATGATAGTCACCATAGGGATGAGTGGTGCTCTGCAGCATGATGATGATAGTCACCATAGGGATGAGTGGTGCTTTGCAGACCGATGATGATAGTCGCTATAGGGATGAGTGATGCTCTGCAGACCGATGATGATAGTTGCCATAGGGATGGGTGGTGCTCTGCAGAGCGATGATGATAGTCACCATAGGGATGAGTGGTGCTCTGCAGATCGATGATGATAGTTACCATAGGGATGAGTGGTGCTCTACAGACTGATGATGATAGTCACCATAGGGATGAGTGGTGCTTTGCAGACTGATGATGATAGTCACCATAGGGATGAGTGGTGCTCAGCAACCGATGATGATAGTTGCCATAGGTATGAGTGGTGCTCTGCAGATCGATGATGATAGTCACCATAGGGATGAGTTGTGCTCTGCAGATTGATGATGATAGTCGCCATAGGGATGCGTGGTGCTCAGCAACCGATGATGATAGTCACCATAGGGATGAGTGGTGCTCTGCAGACCGATGATGATAGTGACCATAGGGATGAGTGGTGCTCTGCAGACCGATGATGATAGTCGTCATAGGGATGAGTGGTGCTCTTCAGACCGATGATGATAGTGACCATAGGGATGAGTGGTGCTCTGCAGACCGATGATGATAGTCACCATAGGGATGAGTGGTGCTCTGCAGACCGATGATGATAGTCGCCATAGGGATGAGTGGTGCTCTGCAGACCGATGATGATAGTCGCCATAGGGATGAGTGGTGCTCTGCAGACCGATGATGATAGTCGCCATAGGGATGAGTGGTGCTCTGCAGATCGATGATGATAGTCACCATAGGGATGAGTGGTGCTCTGCAGACCGATGATGATAGTCTCCATAGGGATGAGTGGTGCTCTGCAGACCGATGATGATAGTCACCATAGGGATGAGTGGTGCTCTGTAGACCGATGATTATAGTCACCATAGGGATGAGTGGTGCTCTGCAGACCGATGATTATAGTCACCATAGGGATGAGTGGTGCTCTGCAGATCGATGATGATAGTCCCCATAGGGATGAGTGGTGCTCAGCAGATCGATGATGATAGTCCCCATAGGGATGAGTGGTGCTCTTTAGACCGATGATTATAGTCACCATAGGGATGAGTGGTGCTCTGCAGAGCGATCATGGTGGTTGTCATAGAGATGAGTGGCGCTCTGCAGACCGATGATAATAGTCGCCATAGGGATAAGTGGTGCTCTGCAGAGCGATCATGGTGGTTGTCAGAGATGAGTGGGGCTCTGCACACCGGCGCTGACCGAGTTTGTGGAAGTTACCAGTTGAGTGTAGGATGAAAATCTCTGATATTCATGTAAGGGCAAACTTAAATCAAAGATAAATAATAAAGGAATAGTCCCGCAGTATCACTGAAGGTGAAAAGAAATAAATATAAAACAAAACAACTGCTGCAAACACCGATAGGTGAATCCATGAGCAAAGTAATATGTGAATGTGAACGGTGCTGCGCTGCTGTAAAACTATAATAAAGCTGTAAAGTAATAAGCTGTAAATGGAAAAGTAATACTCAATCTGTGCACAAGATGGCAGTAGAACCAAAGCGTCAAATACAAAAAAACCTTTCAAGATGAAACTGTGAAAAAAGGTATCCAATGCAAATATAAATCTTCTGCAACAAAAAGAACAGTGATAAATCAATCAGTGCTCATAAAATAAACATCAAATGTCCATCCATGTAGCGAAACTATTATAAAGTCTCTAGAATGATCCTGAGATGAGGAGTGAAAGGTGGTGCTCCAATCTTAGCCGTGTAAATAATGAAGTAAGTGCCCGGTGTCTCTTCATTCCATGCAGTGACACCTCTATGTGAAGTGGCCTCTCACCGTACTGCTGTAATGTAACAGCATGGGAAAACAAACCAAAAACTCAGATCTCCTCTGTAGGTCCTTGCATAGATAGCTGGTGGCTTCTATAACTTTTTGGGGGTCTTCCTCCCATTAATCCAAGAATCGGTATTAGGTGGGGGATGGTGGCTCCTCTGTACTGAACTTCCACACTCGCCCCTTCCCCTTTCCTAACTCCATCAAGCAGCGTTTCATATGGTTATCTTTGCCACATTTCCCTGTTCATAGTTTTTTATGATCCTTTATTTTATTATATATGCATTCTCTCAGTTATCTCTGGGAAAATGGCCGCCGTATTCAGGTAATAATTCGGGAAAATGGCAGATATACTAGTTGTAATAGGAAGACACTGAAAAAATGGCCGCCACTATGATATACAATGTGGACACCAACAAAATGGCTGCTTTACCATACGTCCCTATCAGTCTATTTAATTTAAGGACACTATCTGTGCTAGCCTGCATCCCCTGATGAAGTCATGTGACCCGTGACGATACGCGTTGGGATTGGCTGGCAGGCACACCAGAAGTGACGCGGGAGACGAGCTTGGCGCTCGTGGATGTTATACTGCGTCTCATCTTGCTTAATGTGAGTGTTACCTTGTGTTAGTTTTAATAATACATTTTTAAACGTCATACTACACTATTTGGGCATTCCCCTTCTTCCCTTTGCATCCCTTTTGGGGTGAGTGTGGAAGTTCAGTACAGAGGAGCCACCATCCCCCACCTAATACCGATTCTTGGATTAATGGGAGGAGGACCCCCAAAGGTTATAGAAGCCACCAGCTATCTGTGCAAGGACCTACAGAGGAGATCTGAGCTATTGGTTGTAGGGTTGTCCCGATACCACTTATTTAAGACGAAGTACAAGTACCGATACTTTTTTCAAGTACTCGCCGATACAGATTACCAATATTTTTTCATGTGACAGTTTGACTGATGGGCACTGATAGGTGGCACTGACTGATGGGGACTGATAGATGGCACTGATAGACTGCACTGACTGATGGGGACTGATGGGTGGCACTTATGGGCACTTATAGATGGCACTGATAGGCGGCATTTATGGGCACTGACTGGTGGCTGGCACTGATAGGCGGCACTTATGGGCATTGATAGGTGGCACTGGTGGCTGGCACTGATAGATGGCACTGATAGACAGCACTTATAGGCACTGATAGGTGGCACTGATAGATGGCACTGATAGATGGCACTGATAGATGGCACTGATAGACAGCACTTTTGGGCACTGATAGATGGCACTGATGGCTGTCACTGATGGCTGGCACTGATAGGTGGCAGGCACTGATGGCTGGCACTGATAGATGGCACTGATAGGCGGCACTTATGGGCACTGATAGATGCCACTGATAGATGGCACTGATAGGCGGCACTTATGGGCACTGACAGGTGGCTGTCACTGAAATACAGCAATAAATGACATGAGGAAAGGATTTATTTTGAAATGCTATGCTTCGACGCACACCCTGCACTCAGCCGCAGTAAGCAGCAGCATGGGCTGGGTGTAACAAGATGTCCGCTGCTGGCTTACTGCAGGGTGTACCAAGACGGGCGTCGGGATGTTCAGCCGCTGACGGCGACTGAATGTGACGGCTCCAGTCACCGATCCTGATGCGGCTGCACCCTGCACCCCTGCCAGCTTACCTAGCTAGTTCCACTGCAGGGGAGGACTCGCTCTCCACTCCGCTAACTCCGCCCGCCCTCTCCATCCACCGACTTTGCCCGCCGACCAGGTATCAGTTAAGGCATCGGGAGCATTTGTGCAAGTACAAGTACTCACATAAATGCTAGGTATCGGTCCCGATACTAGTATCAGTATCGGGACAACCCTAATTGGTTGTTTTCCCATGCTGTTACCTTACAGCAGTACGGTGAGAGGCCACTTCACATAGAGGTGTCACTGCATGGAATGAAGAGACACCGGACACTTACTTCATAGGTTAAGATTGGAGCACCACCTTTCACTCCTCATCTCAGGATCATTCTAGAGACTTTATAATAGTTTCACTACATGGATGGACATTTGATGTTTATTTTATGAGCACTGATTGATTTATCACTGTTCTTTTTGTTGCACAAGATTTATATTTGCATTGGATACCTTTTTTCACAGTTTCATCTTGAAAGGTTTTTTGTATTTGATGCTTTGGTTCTACTGCCATCTTGTGCACAGATTGAGTATTACTTTTCCATTTACAGCTTCTTACTTGCGTCACACCGGCTTTATTATAGTTTTACAACATCACAGCACCATTCACATTCACAAACTTTAATCAAAACTGTGCTTTGACAACCCTTCCACACTCCATCCAAATCTGAAAGGTTCTTTGCCGTTAGATGTTTTAGATACACTTTAAATATTCTTTACATTTAAAAAAAAAAAATTGCAGCGCCATATACAGCCAGCAGGTGGGGACAGAGAAAAAATGTTATTTTCCCGGAAATATAAGGTTATCAGACAGTTCAGCATCTTTTTAGAAAGAGAAACATGATTGCATTTTGTTTTGTTGACCCTCACTTAATATCACCCTGTGGCTCCACCCTCATCACCAAAGCCCCGCCCACCAACTGGAACAGCAAGAGGATTGGCTGTTGTACAGTCTGGGAAAGGAAAATACTTTCTGGAAGCCATTTGGACTTATGGGGGATGTAGTCCCCAGAGACAGTCTCCATCCAACCAAGTACTAGAAGGGACTACAAGTACAAAGAGCTGCAGGAGGAGGAGAAGGGAAAGAAAAGCCTGGGCTCAGGGCAGTCCCATGTGGGATTTGAGAGGTGACCAGGGACTGGGCTGCTAAATTAGAGGAGCTGCTTGTCGCGAGTGTTCGCTGAGATGATGGAGAGAGGCCAGGCCACCATATCTGCATGGAGGGTGCAGCTGTTGGAGAGACCCAGCAAACTGACCAAAAGGTCTATCTCTGGTTCCATGAGAGGTCACCAGTATAGAGTCTTAGGCAGCTGCCATTGCCACTGGTTCCATGAGATGTCAACCAGTATAGAGTCTTGGGTAGCTGCCAATGCCACTGGTTCCATGAATGGTCACCAGTATAGAGTCTTGGGTAGCGGCCAATGCCACTGGTTCCATGAATAGTCACCAGTATAGAGTCTTGGGTAGCGGCCAATGCCACTGGTTCCATGAATGGTCACCAGTACAGAGTCTTGGGTAGCTGCCAATGCCACTGGTTCCATAAATGGTCACCAATACAGAGTCTTAGGTAGCTGCCAATGCCACTGGTTCCATGAATGGCCACCAGTATAGAGTCTTGGGTAGCTGCCAATGCCACTGGTTCCATGAATGGTCACCAATACAGAGTCTTAGGTAGCTGCCAATGCCACTGGTTCCATGAATGGTCACCAGTACAGAGTCTTGGGTAGCTGCCAATGCCACTGGTTCCATAAATGGTCACCAGTACAGAGTCTTGGGTAGCTGCCAATGCCACTGGTTCCATGAATGGTCACCAGTATAGAGTCTTGGGTAGCTGCCAATATCATTGGTTCCATGAATGGTCACCAGTACAGAGTTTTGGGTAGCTGCCAATACCATTGGTTCCATGAATGGTCACCAGTATAGAGTCTTGGGTAGCTGCCAATATCATTGGTTCCATGAATGGTCACCAGTACAGAGTTTTGGGTAGCTGCCAATACCATTGGTTCCATGAATGGTCACCAGTACAGAGTTTTGGGTAGCTGCCAATGCCACTGGTTCCATGAATGGTCACCAGTATAGAGTCTTGGGTAGCTGCCAATGCCACTGGGTTCAGAGGCCAGAGAGCAGGAGGAGGCTTAACTGCTAACTTCTGCTTCAAAATGGTGAGAGGCCGCCGACCACAACTGCCTTACCCATTTCTTAAAGGGACAGTGTCATCTTGTCTTATTTCAGAATTAAATTTGGGTATTTACACCCCATACCCTGAGATTCACTTAAACCTGAGCACTCCAATGCAGGAACTTCGGACCCCAACAATTAATAGTTCACTGGCCAGTGGGATGGGGTTTTTAAGAGACTGAAGCACCTTTTAGCTTCCAATTCCGCCCCTTTTTGTTAGGACCTCCCTAAATTCAGGGTTTAGATGCAAAGACATTTAATGGGGTCCTCTCATTGCTGTACAACATTGGTATAATTTATTCCACTATTTTCGTTCTGTGTGTTACTTTTGTGGGGACAATTTCTCAAAATAAAACCTCCTTCTCTAGCCTTTGGTGTGTCAGAGGGTGTGGCAGTGCTAGAAGGGTCGTTGTCACCTGGAATCAGGGGACCCAGACATCAGTGGTATGTCTACCTTCAGTGGTAAATGCTATACCCCCATCAAAGAGTCCCCTCTTCCCATCAGAGCCCCACCTTTCTCCAGCAGCATGGCATAAGGCAGGAGGCAAAGCAGGTCTGTTCGAAGGAGCCCTCTGTTCTACCCTGCATGCCTCCTGCCCTGGATCATTGCCATGCATTGCCACAGTGTGGGTGGGCCACTGAGCACCTGAGCCCTAGATCTGCATTGGCTGTTATGGTGCTGGTGGCTGACCCTTGCCATGGCTGTGAATAATACTGACCAGAAGCAAATTGCGTCCTTTGTTTGCTGCACCCCAAGGGAACCCAAATGGCATCCCAGTGAGGAATGCTGGTATAGGAAGACCTTTAGTTTCAAGCCTTTCTCTGGGTGCTGGGAGACCCTATACAGTGCCTTGAAAAAGTATTCATACCCATGTTCCACATTTTGGCATGATACAACCAAAAACATAAATGTATTTTATTGGGATTTTATGTGATAAACCAACACAAAGTGTCACATAATTGTGAAGTGGAAGGAAAATGATAAATGATACAAATAAATATGTGAAAAGTGTGGGGGGTTATTTGTATTCAGCCCCCTTTACTCTGATACCCCTAACTAAAATCTAGAGAAACCAATTGCCTTCAGAAGTCACCTAATTAGTAAATAGAGTCCACCTGTGTGTCATTTAATCTCAGTATAAATACAGCTGTTCTGTGAAGCCCTCAGAGGATTGTTAGAGAACCTTAGTGAACAAACAGCATCATGAAGGCCAAGGAACACACCAGACAGGTCAGGGATAAAGTTGTGGAGAAGTATAAAGCAGGGTTAGGTTATAATAAAATCTCCCAAGCTTTGAACATCTCACGGAGCTCTGTTCAATCCATCATCGGAAAATGGAAAGAGTATGGCACAACTGCAAACCTACCAAGACATGGCCGTCCACCTAAACCGACCGGCCGGGCAAGGAGAGCATTCATCAGAGAAGAGCCAAGAGGTCCATGGTAACTCTGGAGGAGCTGCAGAGATCCACAGCTCAGGTGGGAGAATCTGTCCACAGGACAACTATTAGTCGTGTTCTCCACAAATCTGCCCTTTATGGAAGAGTGACAAGAAGAAAGACATTGGTGAAAGAAAGTCATAAGAAGTCCTGTTTGTAGTTTGTGAGAAGCCATGTGGAGGACACAGCAAACATGTGGAAGAAGATTCTTTCCAGCTTAAGCAGCGCTGCTTAAGCTGGAAAGAACCTATTTCTTTAGAACTTTTTTACTTTCTCCTTAATGTTATATTTGATTATAGCAACTGCTTAGTTTAATTTACTTCTTATCTTGAGCGCTGGATAAGTGACCCTGTTTGCTATTACTTATTGTACATGTGGAAGAAGGTGATCTGGTCAGATGAGACCAAAATTGAACTTTTTGACCTAAAAGCAAAAAGCTATGTGTGGGGGAAAACTAACACTGCACATCACCCTGAACACACCATCCCCACCGTGAAACATGGTGGTGGCAGCATCATGTGGTGGGAATGCTTTTCTTCAGCAGGGACAGGGAAGCTGGTCAGAGTTGATGGGAAGATGGATGAAGCCAAATACAGGACAATCTTAGAAGAAAACCTGTTAGAGTCTACAAAAGACTTGAGACTGGAGCAGGACAACGACCCAAAACATCCAGCCAGAGCTACAATGGAATGGTTTAGATCAAAGCATATTCATGTGTTAGAATGGCCCAGTCACAGTCCAGACCTAAATCCCATTGAGAATCTGTGGCAAGACTTGAAAATTGCTGTTCACAGACGTTCTCCATCCAATCTGACAGAGCTTGAGATATTTTACAAAGAAGAATGGGCAGAAATGTCCTCTCTAGATGTGCAAAGCTGGTAGAGACATCCCCAAAAAGACTTGCAGCTGAATTGCAGAGAAAGGGGGTTCTACAAAGTATTGACTCCGGGGGGCGCCATACAAATGCCCCCCCCCCACACTTTTGACATATTTATTTGTATCATTTATCATTTTCCTTCCACTTCACAATTATGTGACACTTTGTGTTGGTCTATCACATAAAAGCCCAATAAAATACATTTACATTTTTGGTTGTAACATGAGAAAATGTGGAAAAATTCAAGGGGTATGAAAACTTTTTCAAGGCACTGTAAGTGGGTAGTGCCCATGATGGTGCTGTGGGGGAGGGGCACTGCTTAAATTACGATAGCACTGAATGAGAATGAGTTGAGGAATTACTCACCGGAGGTATGAAGTGCATCAGTGGAGTTGATGGTTTCATTATCAGCTACTATATTACCTATAAACAGAAAAATCAAAGTGTCATTATGTGCAAATGTGACATCATTCTATAGAAGATTAATTATTACAATGTATAGAGATGTATAGACAGAGACGTGACATCATTCTATAGAAGAGTCATTATTACAATGTATGGAGATGTATGGACAGAGACGTGACATCATTCTATAGAAGAGTCATTATTACAATGTATAGAGATGTACGGACAGAGACGTGACATCATTCTATAGAAGAGTCATTATTACAATGTATAGAGATGTACGGACAGAGACGTGACATCATTCTATAGAAGAGTCATTATTACAATGTATGGAGATGTACAGACAGAGACGTGACATCATTCTATAGAAGAGTCATTATTACAATGTATAGAGATGTACAGACAGAGACTTGACATCATTCTATAGAAGAGTCATTATTACAATGTATAGAGATGTACAGACAGAGACGTGACATCATTCTATAGAAGAGTCATTATTACAATGTATAGAGATGTATGGACAGAGACGTGACATCATTCTATAGAAGAGTCATTATTACAATGTATAGAGATGTACAGACAGAGACGTGACATCATTCTATAGAAGAGTCATTATTACAATGTATAGAGATGTACAGACAGAGACGTGACATCATTCTATAGAAGAGTCATTATTACAATGTATAGAGATGTACGGACAGAGACGTGACATCATTCTATAGGAAGAGTCATTATTACAATGTATAGAGATGTACGGACAGAGACGTGACATCATTCTATAGAAGAGTCATTATTACAATGTATAGAGATGTACGGACAGAGACGTGACATCATTCTATAGAAGAGTCATTATTACAATGTATAGAGATGTACAGACAGAGACGTGACATCATTCTATAGAAGAGTCATTATTACAATGTATGGAGATGTACAGACAGAGATGTGACATCATTCTATAGAAGAGTCATTATTACAATGTATGGAGATGTACAGACAGAGATGTGACATCATTCTATAGGAAGAGTCATTATTACAATGTATAGAGATGTATGGACAGAGATGTGACATCATTCTATAGGAAGAGTCATTATTACAATGTATAGAGATGTACGGACAGAGACGTGACATCATTCTATAGAAGAGACATTATTACAATGTATGGAGATGTACGGACAGAGACGTGACATCATTCTATAGAAAGAGTCATTATTACAATGTATAGAGATGTACGGACAGAGACGTGACATCATTCTATAGAAGAGTCATTATTACAATGTATGGAGATGTACGGACAGAGACGTGACATCATTCTATAGAAGAGTCATTATTACAATGTATGGAGATGTACGGACAGAGACGTGACATCATTCTATAGAAGAGTCATTATTACAATGTATAGAGATGTACAGACAGAGACGTGACATCATTCTATAGAAGAGTCATTATTACAATGTATGGAGATGTACGGACAGAGACGTGACATCATTCTATAGAAGAGTCATTATTACAATGTATAGAGATGTACAGACAGAGACGTGACATCATTCTATAGAAGAGTCATTATTACAATGTATGGAGATGTACAGACAGAGACGTGACATCATTCTATAGAAGAGTCATTATTACAATGTATAGAGATGTACGGACAGAGACGTGACATCATTCTATAGAAGAGTCATTATTACAATGTATAGAGATGTACGGACAGAGACGTGACATCATTCTATAGAAGAGTCATTATTACAATGTATAGAGATGTACAGACAGAGACGTGACATCATTCTATAGAAGAGTCATTATTACAATGTATGGAGATGTACGGACAGAGACGTGACATCATTCTATAGAAGAGTCATTATTACAATGTATAGAGATGTACGGACAGAGACGTGACATCATTCTATAGAAGAGTCATTATTACAATGTATAGAGATGTACAGACAGAGACGTGACATCATTCTATAGAAGAGTCATTATTACAATGTATAGAGATGTACAGACAGAGACGTGACATCATTCTATAGAAGAGTCATTATTACAATGTATAGAGATGTACGGACAGAGACGTGACATCATTCTATAGAAGAGTCATTATTACAATGTATAGAGATGTACGGACAGAGACGTGACATCATTCTATAGAAGAGTCATTATTACAATGTATGGAGATGTATGGACAGAGACGTGACATCATTCTATAGGAAGAGTCATTATTACAATGTATGGAGATGTATGGACAGAGACGTGACATCATTCTATAGGAAGAGTCATTATTACAATGTATGGAGATGTACGGACAGAGACGTGACATCATTCTATAGAAGAGTCATTATTACAATGTATAGAGATGTACGGACAGAGACGTGACATCATTCTATAGAAGAGTCATTATTACAATGTATGGAGATGTACGGACAGAGACGTGACATCATTCTATAGGAAGAGTCATTATTACAATGTATGGAGATGTACGGACAGAGACGTGACATCATTCTATAGAAGAGACATTATTACAATGTATAGAGATGTACGGACAGAGACGTGACCTCATTCTATAGGAAGAGTGTGACAGACTCACCCGGGATAGAGGCTTTTGGAGGGGACTGAATGCTAGCCGCTTGCCGACCGATTAGGGGCCCTGGCATTTGGGGGAACGGTGCACTTTGTGAGCTGTATGCCCGGGGACATGGTGGGGTGAGGTGGTATTACTGTGGATTCGGGTCCTGGTCCCCCAGGACACACAGACTCTGGGGACCCTGTGTATGCCATATGGGAAATGGTGACTTGGAGGGTATGTCTTGGATTGCTTAAAATGGGACAGTAATATTTATCCCCAATATCTCCCAGGATATATATGTAAAGACTTTTTGGTTTGTTTGATTCTGAACTCAACATGTTAATTGAGTGAGCTGATCACATTGGCCTCCAGGACTGGCTAGGAGACGAACAGTCTACTCCTACTATAGTTTGTTGATGACTAGGCTGAGGAGGGGGGATTCCTCCAGCAGCCCCCCTGCTGATAAGACTGATTCATACTGTTGGGACACATCCTATGAGGAGATGCTGGTGTCATCAACTCCAACCTCCTGTCTTGTTGTCTGCTATAATGTGTTTAATGTAAATGAGTCTAGTCTGGCTTACCACAGGTTCTAAGGGTATTCCACACATTGTTGTTTGTTCTAATTAACCCTGTGTTGATGTTTATGGTAAAGTGTATTGAATAGTCACCTAGTCTGGGTAAATGATTTAGTAAACTAGCTCATGTTAATTAGGTTACAGTTGTATTGTTAGAGGAGGTTCCAAAGGCATATAAAGTCTTGTCATTTTGATCCTAAAAAAAACAGTCCATGTTAGCAGTGAAAAAAGTGTCGCCTTGTTTTGTGCTTATGAGCGGTTGGAATATCTGATATCTGTATCCAGACTGGGAGGAAGTGGTATACTGACGGAAGCACTCAAGTGGAGTGTGGGACGTTCCGTTACAAAGAGTCATTATTACAATGTATGAAGATATACGGAAAGAGATGTGACATCATTCTATAGAAGAGTCATTATTACAATGTATAGAGATGTACGGACAGAGACGTGACATCATTCTATAGAAGAGTCATTATTACAATGTATAGAGATGTACGGACAGAGATGTGACATCATTCTATAGGAAGAGTCATTATTACAATGTATGGAGATGTACGGACAGAGATGTGACATCATTCTATAGGAAGAGTCATTATTACAATGTATGGAGATGTACAGACAGAGACGTGACATCATTCTATAGAAGAGTCATTATTACAATGTATGGAGATGTACGGACAGAGACGTGACATCATTCTATAGAAGAGTCATTATTACAATGTATAGAGATGTACGGACAGAGACGTGACATCATTCTATAGGAAGAGTCATTATTACAATGTATAGAGATGTACGGACAGAGATGTGACATCATTCTATAGGAAGAGTCATTATTACAATGTATAGAGATGTACGGACAGAGATGTGACATCATTCTATAGGAAGAGTCATTATTACAATGTATGGAGATGTATGGACAGAGACGTGACATCATTCTATAGAAGAGTCATTATTACAATGTATGGAGATGTACGGACAGAGACGTGACATCATTCTATACAAGAGTCATTATTACAATGTATAGAGATGTACAGACAGAGACGTGACATCATTCTATAGAAGAGTCATTATTACAATGTATAGAGATGTACGGACAGAGACGTGACATCATTCTATAGAAGAGTCATTATTACAATGTATAGAGATGTACGGACAGAGACGTGACATCATTCTATAGAAGAGTCATTATTACAATGTATGGAGATGTACGGACAGAGACGTGACATCATTCTATAGAAGAGTCATTATTACAATGTATAGAGATGTACGGACAGAGAAGTGACCTCATTCTATAGGAAGAGTCATTATTACAATGTATGGAGATGTACGGACAGAGACGTGACATCATTCTATAGAAGAGTCATTATTACAATGTATAGAGATGTATGGACAGAGACGTGACATCATTCTATAGAAGAGTCATTATTACAATGTATAGAGATGTACAGACAGAGACGTGACATCATTCTATAGAAGAGTCATTATTACAATGTATGGAGATGTACGGACAGAGACGTGACCTCATTCTATAGAAGAGTCATTATTACAATGTATAGAGATGTACGGACAGAGACGTGACATCATTCTATAGAAGAGTCATTATTACAATGTATAGAGATGTATGGACAGAGACGTGACATCATTCTATAGAAGAGTCATTATTACAATGTATAGAGATGTACAGACAGAGACGTGACATCATTCTATAGGAAGAGTCATTATTACAATGTATGGAGATGTATAGACAGAGACGTGACATCATTCTATCGGTCAGTGAATTCACATATTCAAGTTTTGGGCATTATAGGACTGGCAGAAAGCAACTAAATGAACGCGGTGCATGGAGGAGTTCCACTATTAGAACAATTACTGAACTGAATATACAGTATATGTTGTGCATAGAGGAGGATAAATTACTTTGATCTTACACCGAGGTTACACAAGAACATCATAGAATTGCACGTAAACTGAATAGAGCTTACACAGGGACTGATTTAAGCTTACATAGGGATTAGTTAGAGATTACACACAGACTGGTCAGAGCTTACACACAGACTGGTCAGGGCTTACACACAGACTGGTCAGAGCTTACACACAGACTGGTCAGAGCTTACACACAGACTGGTCAGAGCTTACACACAGACTGGTCAGAGCTTACACACAGACTGGTCAGAGTTTACACACAGACTGGTCAGGGCTTAGAGCTTACACACGGACTGGTCAGGGCTTACACACAGACTGGTCAGAGCTTACACACAGACTGGTCAGAGCTTACACACAGACTGGTCAGAGTTTACACACAGACTGGTCAGGGCTTACACACAGACTGATCAGGGCTTACACACAGACTGGTCAGAGCTTACATACGGACTGGTCAGAGCTTACACAGACTGGTCAGGGCTTACACATGGTTGGTTAGAGATTACACACAGACTGGTCAGGGCTTACACACAGACTGGTCAGAGCTTACACACGGACTGGTCAGGGCTTACATACGGACTGGTCAGAGCTTACACACGGACTGGTCAGAGCTTATACACAGACTGGTCAGAGCTTACACAGGGACTGGTCAGAGCTTACACAGGGACTGGTCAGAGCTTATACACGGACTGGTCAGAGCTTACACAGGGACTGGTCAGAGCTTACACACAGACTGGTCAGAGCTTACACACGGACTGGTCAGAGCTTACACACGGACTGGTCAGAGCTTACACAGGGACTGGTCAGAGCTTACACACAGACTGGTCAGAGCTTACACAGACTGGTCAGGGCTTACACAGACTGGTCAGGGCTTACACATGGTTGGTTAGAGCTTACACACAGACTGGTCAGGGCTTACACACAGACTGATCAGAGCTTACACACAGACTGGTCAGAGCTTACATACGGACTGGTCAGAGCTTACACAGACTGGTCAGGGCTTACACACGGACTGGTCAGAGCTTACACACGGACTGGTCAGAGCTTACACACGGACTGGTCAGAGCTTACACAGGGACTGGTCAGAGCTTACACACAGACTGGTCAGAGCTTACACAGACTGGTCAGGGCTTACACAGACTGGTCAGGGCTTACACATGGTTGGTTAGAGATTACACACAGACTGGTCAGAGCTTACACACAGACTGGTCAGGGCTTACACACAGACTGATCAGAGCTTACACACAGACTGGTCAGAGCTTACATACGGACTGGTCAGAGCTTACACAGACTGGTCAGGGCTTACACACGGACCGGTCAGAGCTTACACACAGACTGGTCAGAGCTTACACACAGACTGGTCAGGGCTTACACACAGACTGATCAGAGCTTACACACAGACTGGTCAGAGCTTACACACAGACTGGTCAGGGCTTACACACGGACTGGTCAGAGCTTACACAGGGACTGGTCAGAGCTTACACACGGACTGGTCAGAGCTTACATACGGACTGATCAGGGCTTACACAGGGACTGGTCAGAGCTTACACACAGACTAGTCAGAGCTTACACACGGACTGGTCAGAGCTTACACAGGGACTGGTCAGAGCTTACACACGGACTGGTCAGAGCTTACACAGGGACTGGTCAGAGCTTACACGCAGACTGGTCAGAGTTTACATACGGACTGGTCAGAGCTTACACACAGACTGGTCAGGGCTTACACATGGTTGGTTAGAGATTACACACGGACTGGTCAGAGCTTACACACAGACTGATCAGAGCTTACACACAGACTGGTCAGAGCTTACACACAGACTGGTCAGCCAGCCACACAGCTTGAAATAAATGAAGTAGCGGTAGACGTAGCGCTATTCAGAGTCGGAGGGGTTATGAATTGTCCTCCTGTAGGATGTTATGTGAGACGGACAAATGTTATCTAATACTACAGACTGAACACTGTATAAGGACACATGTATGGTGACCACGTTTCTACCAGAAAAGGGAAGTGAGAGATACGAGGATTGTCTGAAAATATTCTCTATTATACCACACCTGCAATTCGGTAAACATTATCGTGTGAGATAGAGCGATGGGTGGTGGGGGAGGGGATGGACCCTGTAATGGAGGTGGGGTGGTAGACATTGTCTCTTCTATAAATGAGGACTTAAAATATTGCATTGCAGACTTACACTGGCCCTGTTGTGGGCCTTCACACTCTGTACAGTAGGTAGGTGTAGGTGCTAGAAGGTATGGTAGGTTCTTCAGGTGTTTGTCTGAATGCCAGATTTTTAGCCTGCTCGACATGAGCTGAACTTCATATATAGTAGTGGGGTTTTCTCCTGCTACTACCCTTGACAGCTTCCTTCCTGTCAGTGGTTGTTAAGGAAACAGCAGGTGCCACCATCCTTAGCAACCAGTGACGTCATGCGACCTCATTCATTTTCAGGCCGGGAACCCACAGCCAGCAAACAAAGGGACCAGAGATAAAAAAAAAGGGCTGTTGTTTCCCTGGTACTTTCAGTGCCGAATATGGGTGTGTCCATATTTTGTCAATGATGTCACCCAGGAGACCTGCCCCTTTGTTCATATTCAGCTGTCAGACACCGCATCTACCAATGGCAGGCAGGCAGTCACTGGGATTGTGACAGCGGTTGGCAGATTTTTTTATTTGGCGGGTCAGTAAACTTTGTTCATGGTGACTGAAATGTATCTGCATCTCTAGACACTGTGATTGATGATGGCTGTACATTGTGGGACAATTGTTGGGGACCCCCTGGCCCCTGGCCTCTGGCAAGGTTCCCCTCATGTTGAGGGAGGGCATGTGGCCTGGTATAGTTCAGATGGGGGGGACACTCTGGTATGGTTCAGATGGGGGGGAACACTCTGGTATGGTTCAGATGGGGGGGACACTCTGGTATGGTTCAGATGGGGGGGACACTCTGGTATGGTTCAGATGGGGGGGGACACTCTGGTATGGTTCAGATGGGGGGGACACTCTGGTATGGTTCAGATGGGGGGGGACACTCTGGTATGGTTCAGATGGGGGGGACACACTCTGGTATGGTTCAGATGGGGGGGACACTCTGGTATGGTTCAGATGGGGGGACACTCTGGTATGGTTCAGATGGGGGGGACACTCTGGTATGGTTCAGATGGGAGGGACACTCTGGTATGGTTCAGATGGGGGGGACACTCTGGTATGGTTCAGATGGGGGGACACTCTGGTATGGTTCAGATGGGGGGGACACTCTGGTATGGTTCAGATGGGGGGGACACTCTGATATGGTTCAGATGGGGGGGACACTCTGGTATGGTTCAGATTGGGGGGACACTCTGGTATGCTTCAGATTGGGAGGACACTCTGGTATGATTCAGATTGGGGGGACACTCTGGTATGCTTCAGATTGGGGGGACACTCTGGTATGCTTCAGATTGGGAGGACACTCTGGTATGATTCAGATTGGGGGGACACTCTGGTATTATTCAGATTGGGGGGACACTCTGGTATGCTTCAGATTGGGGGGACACTCTGGTATGCTTCAGATTGGGGGGACACTCTGGTATGCTTCAGATGGGGGGGGACACTCTGGTATGGTTCATTCAGATGGAGGGGACACTCTGGTATGGTTCAGAAGTGGGGGACACGCTGGTATCGGGTATAAGGGAGGATAAGTATCGGGTGCTGGTTTTGCGAGAACCCCATGCTTTTTTTCTTAATTTTTGAATGGGGTTCCCTCTTAAAATAGTATTTGGAGGTCTCCGCTACATTTTTCTGTTTTTATTTTTGCTCTTTTGCTCTTTTCCTCCTAAAAGATAATAGTTACTGGAAAAATTCCAGGAACACTTTGACATGAGCCATCAGCATAGTTGAATGATTATGTGCCTCCTGAGACACTCTCCATACTGCTGGCCAAGTTGGGAGTTTGCCCAAAACCTTCTCTAATTGGATGTAAAAAACAGTCCTTCAGTACTGGGTGGGAGTGTCTGGGAGGCAGAGCTTAATAACACCCCTCCTCATTAGCAGGACAATGTCTAATATCCCCATCCTCCCGGTTCTTTGAGCCAATGGTCTCTCCAAAGGCTTGGGAAAAGGGAACCCCAACTACGTATAGATGGCCAGATAAATTCTGGGTAATGATGTGAGCCAATCAGCTCAGTCTGAGCCCACATTGACTTAATACTACCCCTTCCCATTTGCAGGACAATGTCTGCCATCCCCATCCTCCTGCATTTTTGAGCTAACTGCCTCTCCAAAGGCTTGGTAGATCACCTTCAACTCTTCAAGAAAAGGGAACACCAACTGCACATAGGTGGCCAGATGAATCCTAGGTAATGATGTGAGCAAACCAGCTCTGTCAAAAACCACAATAGGCTTAATACTACCCCTTCCCATTAGCAGGGCAATGTCTGCCATTCCCATCCACCTGCTTCTTTGAGCTAATTGTCTCTTCAAAGGCTTGGGAAAAGAAAAGCCCACTAATGTATAGATGGCCAGATAAATCCTGGGTAATGTTGTGAGATGGTAAGCTCAGCATGAACCCACAGTGGGCTTAATACTACCCCTCCACATTAGCAGGGCAATGTCTGCCATCCCATCCCGAATCACTGCTCCTTTGAGCTCATTGTCTCTCCTAAGGCTTGGGAGATCACCTCCAACCCTTCAAGGAAAGAGATCCCCAAATACCCATAGATGGCCAGATGAATCCTGGGCAGCCTGGACCCACATCGGGCTTAATACTAACCCTTCCCATTAGCAGGGCAATGTCTGCCATTCCAATCCACCTGCTTCTTTGAGCTAATTGCCTCTTCAAAGGTCATCTCTAACCCTTCAAGGAAAGAGAACAGCAACTACCCATAGATGGCTAGACGAATCCTGGGTAATGATGTGAGATAAGCTCAGCAAGAACCCACATTGGGCTTAATACTACCCCTCCTCATTAGCAGGACAATGTCTGCTATCCCCAACCACCTGCTTCTTTGAGCTAATTGTCTCTCCTAAGGCTGGGGATGTCACCTCCAACCCTTCAAGGAAAGAGATCCCCAACTAACTATAGAAGGCAAGATGAATCCTGGGTAATGATGTGAGATGATCAGCTCAGAATGAATCCACATTGGGCTGTATACTACCCCTCCTCATTAGCAGGTCAATGTCTGCTATCCCCAATCACCTGCTTCTTCTTCGGGCAAATTGTCTCTTCACAGACTTGGGAGATCATCTCCAACCCTTCAAGGAAAGGGAAGGCCAACTACCCATAGATGGCTTGCTATGGCATCAACACTAGCTCCAATCATGTCACTGAGGTATCTTGTTTGTGGGATGTGTGGTGATGTCAAATTTTCCAATTCAGTCGCACCATACATTGACATGTGAGACTTCCTGTAATAAAGACTGCTCACTGCTGCCCTCTCTCCTTGTGCAGGGGGACTTTTCTTGTTTCCGCCCCTTCCTGTAGTTTTCTGTAGTGGATGGAGCCTGCTTGCCGACCCCGCCCACAGCTCTGCTCTCTCTCCTTGTGCAGGGGAACTGGTCTTGTCTCCACCCCCTCCTGTAGTTTTCTGTAGTGGGTGGAGCCTGCTGGGCCCCTCCCACAGCTCTGCTTTCTCTCTTTCTGCAGGATGACTGGTCTTGTCTCCGCCCTTTACTGTAGTTTTCTGTAGTCGGCGGAGCCTGCCTGTCACCCCTCTCATAGCTCTGCTCAGAGGCGTCGTCAGGGGGTGGCTATTGAGGCTACAGCCCTGAGTCTGTGGCCAATAGCCCCAAGTCTCTTGTCCCGGTCCAGAATGCATGGGACAGGGGTGGACTGAGCCATGGTAGTGCTGGCCCCGGCTCCAGCTCCGCCCCCGCCTCCACCTGACTCTACTCTTGGTCACTGGTTGCTATAGCCGCCTAGTGGCTAGCGACCAGTGATGTCGCTGCCCAGCATTCAAAGCGGAGGAGGATTGCACTTCCTCCTCCTCCGCGCTAGTTAGAGTTGCCACCTCATCCCTTTAAACCCGAACACCTTTGAATTACACTGGTTCTGAGGCTAATTAAATGCAGATAAGGCACCAAGTGAGTTTAATTACCACCTTAATCAGCCACAGAACCTGTGTAATTCATATGTGTTCGGGTTTAAAGGGATGAGGTGGCAACCATAGCGCTAGTGCTCGTGGGGCCTGGCCTGCGAGTTCTGGACTGGAGCGTCCCGCCGCTTGCCTGGTGGTGGCGTGGAGTGCAGAACAGCAGGGAGGGGGATACCTGGGCAGCTGGGAAGAGCCCAGGAAGGAGAGAGAGAGAAGACACCGCCACCCTGAGCAGCATCCCCAGCGCCTCCCAGAGCCTGCACTCCACCTATCAGTCCTCTCCCAGCTCGCTGTGAATGGAACAGGAAGAAGGAGGGAATTACAATGCGGCCGCCGTGCCACATCGATCCCCACTCGGGCGGGCGGCTCTCCTCCTCTCCTCTGGCTGCCTTGCACACCAGCACCACGGCTAAGCTGCTGCTGCTGCTGCAGGACCTGCCTGGACACATGAAGTCTGTCTCCTCCTTGTCACTCAGGTAGGTCAGTCAGTGTGTGTGTGTGTATGTCAGGTACAGGGTCAGTGTGTGTCAGGTCAGTGTATGTCAGGTAGGTCAGTGTGGGTCAGGTAGGTAGGTCAGTGTATGTAGGTCAGTGTATGTAGGTCAGGGTGTGTCAGGTAGGTCAGTGTATGTAGGTCAGTATGTGTCAGGTAGGTCAGTGTATGTAGGTCAGTATGTGTCAGGTAGGTCAGTGTATGTAGGTCAGTATGTGTCAGGTAGATCAGTGTAGGTAGGTCAGTGTGTGTCAGGTAGGTCAGTGTGTGTCGTGTAGGTCAGTGTGTGTCAGGTAGGTCAGTGTATGTAGGTCAGTGTGTGTCAGGTAGGTCAGTGTCAGGTAGGTCAGTGTGTGTCAAGTAGGTAGGCCAGTTTAGTGGTCAGCATTGGAGGGGCACTGGTAAGCCAGGCAGCAACCAGCAAGTGAGCTTACCCCCTGCCACACAACCATCACACAACCCCTCTGCCCAACCAAAAAACTCAGCGCCCCCCCCCTTGCCGGCCTTGGACTTCGGGCTGAAGCCCCTGGTATTTTTGCCACCTAGCAACGCCCCTGGTTCTGCTCTCTCTCCTTGTGCAGGATGACTAGCCTTGTCTCCGCCCCTTCCTGTAGTTTTGTGTAGTGGGTGGAGCCTGCTGACCCTCTCACAGCTCTGCTCCGTCTCCTTGTGCAGGATGACTAGCCTTGTCTCCGCCCCTTCCTGTTGTTTTCTGTAGTGGGTGGAGCCTCCCGACCCTCTTACAGCTCTGCTCTCTCTCCTTGTGCAGGATGACTAGCCTTGTCTCCGCCCCTTCCTGTAGTTTTCTGTATTGGGTGGAGCCTGCTGACCCTCTCACAGCTCTGCTCTCTCTCCTTGTGCAGGGGGACTGGCCTTGTCTCCGCCCCTTCCTGTAGTTTTCGGTAGTGGGTGGAGCCTGCTGACCCTCCCACAGATCTGCTCTCTACACAGGTCATGTACAGCGCAGTGATGACACTTCTACTTTTATAAGGTAATATCTGGGTTGGCATGCATTATAACAGGCAAAATCAGGAACAGAATTTAAAGAAGATGAGTGTGTAAGCAGGTGTACTGTAATTAGCTGGTCTACCACTAGGTGGCTCTGTTCCAAAATAGGGTGTGGTGACTGGTAACAGGGAATAGTGTAAGTGGGTGTTAGGTCGCTTTTAGACAAAGCCTTGCTGTAGTCATGTCACAGGTGTAGTCAGTGCCCATATAAGAGGCGGGATAGGAGGGGCACAGGTGTAGTCAGTGCCCATATAAGAGGCAGGATGGGAGGGGCACTAGTGGAGTCAGTGCCCATATAGGAGGTGGGATGGGAGGGGCACAGGTGGAGTCAGTGCCCATATAAGAGGCAGGATGGGAGGGGCACTAGTGGAGTCAGTGCCCATATAAGAGGCGGGATGGGAGGGGCACAGGTGGAGTCAGTGCCCATATAAGAGGCGGGATAGGAGGGGCCATAGTGGAGTCAGGGCATGGGAACCAGATACCCCAGATGTAGTCAGCTATGCAGAGGCCTGGGACAGGGCTGGAGGACAGGGCGAGATGGTTCTGCACCCAGAAGAGCCACCTGTAGTCTTCCTGTCTCTTTATGGCTGGTGGAGGCTACAAATGGGTTGTAAAAGATCTTTTTAGGCCAGGCCAAGTGTCCCCTGTTGTGAGCTGGATGCATAGAGCCCAATGGCAAGTCAGAGCCCTCTGAGTACTAATGACCCCGGGAAGGAGAGAGACTGAGCACAGAGGAAGATGTCTTAACAGTGATATGTAATGTGCTGCTTTCACATAATGACTGCTACGGTTCGTCCACTATATGTGATTGGCAAAAAATGCCCCCCGGATAGTATATCTGTGTCATGTGAATTGTCACTTCCACCTTTGAAAGGCTATAGAAACCACTTGGCCTCCAAAAGGTTTTACCCCCTTCGTGACCAGGGTATTTATTGCTATTCAGCACTGCGCTACTTTAACTGACAATTGTGCGGTCATGCAGCGCTGTACCCAAATGTAATTTATATCATTTTTTTCCCACAAATAGAGCTTTATTTTGGTGGTATTTGATCACCTCTGTGGTTTTTATTTTTTGTGCTATAAACAAAATAATCCTGACAACTTTAAAAACCAAAAAACAATATTTTTTACTTTCTGCTATAAAACATATCAGATAAAAACAATAAAAATTGAATATATTCATAAATTTAGGCCAATATGTATTCTGCTACCTGTTTTTGGTAAAAAAAAATCCCAATAAGTGTATATTGATTGGTTTGCGCAAAAGTTATCGCATCTACAAACTATGGGATATTTTTATGGAATTTTTTTATTTTTTCTTACTAGTAATGGCGGCGATCAGCGATTTGTAGCAGGATTGTAACATTGACAAATCAGACACAACTGACACTTTTTTAGGGACCAGTGACATTATTACAGTGATCAGTGCTAAAAATATGCACGGTCACTGTACTAATGACACTGGTAGGAAAGGGGTTAACATCAGGGGCAATCAAAGGGTTAAGTTTCCCCCCTTGGGAGTGCTTTCTAACTGTGGGGGGGGGATGGACTGACTGGGGAAAGAAAGAGATCCGTGTTCCTGCTTAGCAGAAACACAAGATCTCTCTCTTTCCCTCTGACAGAACAGTGATCTGCCTTGTTTACAAAGGCAGATCGTCACTCTGCCCCTTCTGGGAATGATCGTGGGTGGCCGGTGGGCATCAAGTCTGCCGGACCCGCAGATTGGCTCCCCCTCTGGCCTTTCGGATATTGGTGGGTGCAGGGCAGTGGCGGCCGCTCATAAGGGGCACAGGGGAGTCGCCCCCCCCAATCCATGCACCTGGCCCCTAATCTCCATGATCAGAGCCAGAGGCTCTAATTGGCTTCAAAAAGGGTGGGCTCGGGGGGCAGAGCACTACACCCCAAGCCCACCCACTTGTGTGACATTAGCAAAAATATTATTCTAATGTCTTCCTGCTTCTTCCCCCGGCCAATCAGGAAGTGGGTCCTGAGACCTGATTGTCTGGAAGTCTTAAGTCCTAAGACCTGATTGTCTGGGAGTCCTAAGACCCGATTGGCCAGGAGAAGCGACTGCCGGGACTCGGGAGGAAACACAAGGGGGGAGCCGCCGAAGCCACGACCTGGATGGGGTAAGTGCGGGGAGCTAACTTCCATTACAACCTCAATGCTCGCCCCTCTGTGGGCGGATCTTTTGCCTGTTAACCAAATAAAAACAATTGGAACAGAACAAAAAAAGGAAATATCGCTCGGGGACCACCTTGGGGCAGTTTCTCTTACCTACTAACAGCAGCAGCCTGTCCATAGCCTGCCCATAGGGGCCGCTGCCCCCCCCCCCCACAATTTCCATGCAGGGCGCCGGATGCATAGAGTTCTACTGTTTTTTTTTGTGAAGCACGTGATTAGAGCCGATGGCTCTAATTGATTTCAAAAAGGGTGGCACTTTTTGTTTGCCGCCCCCCCCCCCCCCCCAGCCACCACAGCCTACTAATGGACTTTCTATGACACTGACTAAACCCCCCTCCCCCTTCCTTGATGTTGCCATTTTCCTATATACTGACTATGATGACCGCTCCTTATTGTATTTGGTTTTGCTACTTTTAATCTCAATAGAAAGACTGAAACAGAAAAAAAAAGGCCGAAAATGTTTGAAAAAAAAAAACATTTTTTTTTTACTTTCTGCTATAAAACATATCCAATAAAAAAAAAAATGAAATAAAATCAAATTTCTTCATAAATTTAGGCCGAGATGTATTCTGCTACAGGTCTTTGGTAAAAACAAATCTCTATAAGTGTCTAATGATTGGTTATCACATCTACGGGATATACACTGGAATTTTTATTTATTTTTAATTCTAGTAATGGCGACTTATAACAGCGATAGTGTGGCAAAAATCTGCAGCTAACTGACACTGAGTGGGAATAGACTAACTGACACTTCCAGTCACACCAATACAGTGATCAGTGATAATAATATGCACTGTCACTGGACTAATGACACTGGCTGGGAAGGGGGTCAACATCTAGGGGCGATCAAAGGATTAAATGTGTGCCTAACAATATGTGCATTGATCGTACAGTGTGCTGATTTTACTATCTCCCTGCACAGCTAGATCGCTACTCCTTATATAGAGCTCTGTGCTGTTAGCAAACACAGAGCTCTGTACTGGGATTCGCTGAGCCAGTCAGCAGATCATTAATCATTGGCTGGGACCTGCTGACTGGCTTGTGCTGTACTGAATCACAGTACAGATCGGGGGCAGGGGGGGGGGGGGCGGTGCAGGCGTGTACATCCTACCCAGAGATGTAAAATTGTGTACATGTACATATGCCGGCTCTGCTGCCATAACTGTTCCCGGGGCGCACCCCAAATGTGCAAACCACCATCCTGTGTGGACATTCCTTTCTTGGGTATATAAAGGCTAATGGCCAGGGATGTGGTGAGAAGACCTCTGGCAAGGAGTTGTCACCCCCAACCTTCTCCTACCCAGAGGGACCACACTGGACTCATTACAAACCACGCCCCATACCTACAATGTACCCATAACCCCCCCACCCCAATATTCACAAAATGACCCATCCCCCAACCACTAAACATCATATCTGCAATGGACCCATCACACCTACATGCCCATCACATTCTACTCCCACACCCACACCATACCCATCATCACCCCCACCTCCATACCATAATAATCCCCATTTATACTCATGACCCCTCATCAACCCTCACCCAATGTACTCATCAACATCCACACCCATACCAACACTGTACCCATCACCCCCCCCAAACTCCGCACTTCCATACCCACACTGTACTTATCACACCCCCAACTCCCCACTTCCATACCAACACTGTACCCATCCCCCCCCCCCAAACTCCGCACTTCCATACCAACACTGTACTCATCACACCCATCCTCATATCAACACAATACCCCACCCACCATACTCATCACCATCCACACCCATACCTGCACCTTACCTATCACCTTCAATTTCCATACCCACACTCTACTCATCACCCCTCACCCACCATCTCCATCTATACCCAGACTGTGCCCATCTCCCCCACCACCATCCACTGTACTCAACACCATCCACGCCCACACCATACCCATCATCACTCCCCCACCTCCATACTCCATACCATAATAATCCCCATTTATACGCATCACCCCTCACCCAATGTACTCATCAACATCCACACCCATACCAACACTGTACCCTTCACCCCCCCCAACTCCACACTTCCATACCAACACTGTACCCTTCACCCCCCCCAACTCCACACTTCCATACCAACACTGTACCCTTCACCCCCCCCAACTCCACACTTCCATACCCACACTGTACCCATCACCCCCCCCCAAACTCCGCACTTCCATACCCACACTGTACTTATCACACCCCCAACTCCCCACTTCCATACCAACACTGTACCCATCACCCCCCCCCCAAACTCCGCACTTCCATACCAACACTGTACTCATCACACCCATCCTCATATCAACACAATACCCCACCCACCATACTCATCACCATCCACACCCATACCTGCACCTTACCTATCACCTTCAATTTCCATACCCACACTCTACTCATCACCCCTCACCCACCATCTCCATCTATACCCAGACTGTGCCCATCTCCCCCACCACCATCCACTGTACTCAACACCATCCACGCCCACACCATACCCATCATCACCCCCCCACCTCCATACTCCATACCATAATAATCCCCATTTATACGCATCACCCCTCACCCAATGTACTCATCAACATCCACACCCATACCAACACTGTACCCTTCACCCCCCCAACTCCACACTTCCATACCAACACTGTACCCTTCACCCCCCCCAACTCCACACTTCCATACCCACACTGTGCCCATCACCCCCCACCTACCGTACTCATCCACATTTATACCCACACTGTGCCCATCACCCCCCACCTACCGTACTCATCCACATTTATACCCACACTGTGCCCATCACCCCCCACCTACCGTACTCATCCACATTTATACCCACACTGTGCCCATCACCCCCCACCTACCGTACTCATCCACATTTATACCCACACTGTGCCCATCACCCCCCACCTACCGTACTCATCCACATTTATACCCACACTGTGCCCATCACCCCCCACCTACCGTACTCATCCACATCTATACCCACACTGTGCCCATCACCCCCCACCCATCATACTCATCCACATCTATACCCACACTGTGCCCATCACCCCCCACCCATCATACTCATCCACATCTATACCCTCACTGTGCTCATCACCCACCACCCATCGTACTCATCCACATCTATACCCACACTGTGCCTATCATCCCTCACCCACAGTACTCATCCCCATCCATACCTGCACCTTATGTATTACCCACGTAGGCACACATATGCATCACCTCCCACCCAATGTAGTTATCACCATCCATGCCCACACTATATTCATTACCCTTCCACCCATCGTACTCATCTCTTTCCATACCCACACCATATCTATCGCTCCCCACCCACAATAACTCACCCCCATCCATACCCACACTGTGCCCATCACTCCTCACCCACCGTACTCATCCCCTTCCATACCCACACTGTGCCTATCATCCCTCACCCACCGTACTCATCCCCTTCCATACCCGCACTGTGCCTATCAACCCTCACCCACCATACTCATCCACATCTATAACTGCACCTCATGCATTACCCACATAGGCACACATATCCATCACCCCCCACCCAATATATTCATTACCCTTCCACCCATTGTACGTATCCCTATCCATACCCACACTGTACCCATCACCCCCCATCCACCATACTCATCACCATTCACACCCACACTGTACCCATCACCCCTCACCCACCATACTCATCCCCTTCCATACCCACACTGTGCACATCACCCCCCACCTACCGTACTCATCCACATCTATACCCACAGTGTGCACATCACCCCCCACCCACCATACTCATCCACATCTATACTCACACTGTGCCCATCACCTCCCACCCACCGTACACATCCCCTTCCATACCCACACTGTGCCCATCACCCCTCACCGTACTCATCCCCATCCATACCCATGCTTTTCCCGCTGTCTTACCCCAGAAAAGCTGAAGGCTGAGGATCAGGCTAACGATTCTGAGGAGGGACATATCTGCGAGTGTCCTGGTCCGGTATGACAGAAGTCTGTCACCACATCCTGCACCTCTCACTATACAGGCATAAAAATATCTCATGTAAATCTGCCCGGTGACGTGCTGAAAATAAGGGAAACAATTACTGAAAATGACATATAGAGGCGTCACCTGTGGTCTGTATAGAGAAAGGAGCACTCCATGTGTCCGTCACAGGAGACCACACACCTACATGAGCCACAGAACCAATCATTAAAGCAGAACTCCGGTCTGTGTACAAGAGAATTCTAAACAATTAGAAGATTCTGCACTAAAGGAAAGTTATTTCAGTTTCAGGCAGCTGTCTGCAGTTGTGCATTCCTTACATGTGTGTATGTCCAATGCTGGATCAGATGACATTGTGCACAGTGCTCGTTCCTCTCCGCAGAATGATCAGATGACATTGTGCTCAGTGCTCGTTCCTCTCCGCAGAATGATCAGATGACATTGTGCACAGTGCTCGTTCCTCTCCGCAGAATGATCAGATGACATTATGCTCAGTGCTCGTTCCTCTCCGCAGAATGATCAGATGACATTGAGCACAGTGCTCGTTCCTCTCCGCAGAATGATCAGATGACATTGTGCACAGTGCTCGTTCCTCTCCGCAGAATGATCAGATGACATTGTGCACAGTGCTCGTTCCTCTCCCCAGAATGATCAGATGACATTGTGCACAGTGCTCGTTCCTCTCCGCAGAATGATCAGATGACATTGTGCTCAGTGCTCGTTCCTCTCCGCAGAATGATCAGATGACATTGTGCACAGTGCTCGTTCCTCTCCGCAGAATGATCAGATGACATTGTGCTCAGTGCTCGTTCCTTTCCGCAGAATGATCAGATGACATTGTGCACAGTGCTCGTTCCTCTCCGCAGAATGATCAGATGACATTGTGCTCAGTGCTCGTTCCTCTCCGCGGAATGATCAGATGACATTGTGCTCAGTGCTCGTTCCTTTCCGCAGAATGATCAGATGACATTGTGCACAGTGCTCGTTCCTCTCCGCAGAATGATCAGATGACATTGTGCACAGTGCTCGTTCCTCTCCACAGAATGATCAGATGACATTGTGCTCAGTGCTCGTTCCTCTCCGCAGAATGATCAGATGACATTGTGCTCAGTGCTCGTTCCTCTCCGCAGAATGATCAGATGACATTGTGCTCAGTGCTCGTTCCTCTCCGCAGAATGATCAGATGACATTGTGCACAGTGCTCGTTCCTGACCACAGAATGATCAGATGACATTGTGCTCAGTGCTCGTTCCTGACCACAGAATGATCAGATGACATTGTGCTCAGTGCTCGTTCCTGTCCGCAGAATGATCAGATGACATTGTGCACAGTGCTCGTTCCTCTCCACAGAATGATCAGATGACATTGTGCTCAGTGCTCGTTCCTCTCCGCAGAATGATCAGATGACATTGTGCACAGTGCTCGTTCCTCTCCGCAGAATGATCAGATGACATTGTGCACAGTGCTCGTTCCTGTCCGCAGAATGATCAGATGACATTGTGCACAGTGCTCGTTCCTATCCGCAGAATGATCAGATGACATTGTGCACAGTGCTCGTTCCTGTCCGCAGAATGATCAGATGACATTGTGCACAGTGCTCGTTCCTCTCCGCAGAATGATCAGATGACATTGTGCTCAGTGCTCGTTCCTCTCCGCAGAATGATCAGATGACATTGTGCTCAGTGTTCGTTCCTCTCCTCAGAATGATCAGATGACATTGTGCACAGTGCTCGTTCCTGACCACAGAAAGATCAGATGACATTGTGCACAGTGCTCGTTCCTCTCCGCAGAATGATCAGATGACATTGTGCACAGTGCTCGTTCCTGTCCGCAGAATGATCAGATGACATTGTGCACAGTGCTCGTTCCTGTCCGCAGAATGATCAGATGACATTGTGCACAGTGCTCGTTCCAGTCCGCAGAATGATCAGATGACATTGTGCACAGTGCTCGTTCCTGTCCGCAGAATGATCAGATGACATTGTGCTCAGTGCTCGTTCCTCTCTGCAGAATGATCAGATGACATTGTGCACAGTGCTCGTTCCTCTCCGCAGAATGATCAGATGACATTGTGCTCAGTGCTCGTTCCTCTCCGCAGAATGATCAGATGACATTGTGCTCAGTGCTCGTTCCTCTCCGCAGAATGATCAGATGACATTGTGCTCAGTGCTCGTTCCTCTCCGCAGAATTATCAGATGACATTGTGCACAGTGCTCGTTCCTGACCACAGAATGATCAGATGACATTGTGCACTGTGCTCGTTCCTCTCCGCAGAATGATCAAATGACATTGTGCACAGTGCTCGTTCCTGTCCGCAGAATGATCAGATGACATTGTGCACAGTGCTCGTTCCTGTCCGCAGAATGATCAGATGACATTGTGCACAGTGCTCGTTCCTCTCCACGGAATGATCAGATGACATTGTGCTCAGTGCTCGTTCCTCTCCGCAGAATGATCAGATGACATTGTGCTCAGTGCTCGTTCCTCTCCACAGAATGATCAGATGACATTGTGCTCAGTGCTCGTTCCTGATCACAGAATCATCAGATGACATTGTGCTCAGTGCTCGTTCCTGATCACAGAATGATCAGATGACATTGTGCTCAGTGCTCGTTCCTCTCCACAGAATGATCAGATGACATTGTGCACAGTGCTCGTTCCTCTCCGCAGAATGATCAGATGACATTGTGCTCAGTGCTCGTTCCTCTCCGCGGAATGATCAGATGACATTGTGCTCAGTGCTCGTTCCTTTCCGCAGAATGATCAGATGACATTGTGCACAGTGCTCGTTCCTCTCCGCAGAATGATCAGATGACATTGTGCACAGTGCTCGTTCCTCTCCACAGAATGATCAGATGACATTGTGCTCAGTGCTCGTTCCTCTCCGCAGAATGATCAGATGACATTGTGCTCAGTGCTCGTTCCTCTCTGCAGAATGATCAGATGACAT
The DNA here is from genome assembly GCF_042186555.1 of Aquarana catesbeiana. Lineage (NCBI taxonomy): Eukaryota > Metazoa > Chordata > Amphibia > Anura > Ranidae > Aquarana > Aquarana catesbeiana. Next base: position 810,715,742 of record NC_133325.1, on the reverse strand, counting down.
TGTGCTCAGTGCTCGTTCCTCTCCGCAGAATGATCAAATGACATTGTGCACAGTGCTCGTTCCTGTCCGCAGAATGATCAGATGACATTGTGCACAGTGCTCGTTCCTGACCACAGAATGATCAGATGACATTGTGCTCAGTGCTCGTTCCTCTCCACAGAATGATCAGATGACATTGTGCTCAGTGCTCGTTCCTCTCCGCAGAATGATCAGATGACATTGTGCACAGTGCTCGTTCCTCTCCGCAGAATGATCAGATGACATTGTGCACAGTGCTCGTTCCTCTCTGCAGAATGATCAGATGACATTGTGCTCGTTCCTCTCCGCAGAATGATCAGATGACATTGTGCACAGTGCTCGTTCCTCTCCACAGAATGATCAGATGACATTGTGCACACGGTTCGTTCCTCTCCGCAGAATGATCAGATGACATTGTACTCAGTGCTTGTTCCTCTCCAAAGAACGATCAGATGACATTGTGCTCAGTGCTCGTTCCTGTCCGCAGAATGATCAGATGACATTGTGCACAGTGCTCGTTCCTCTCCACAGAATGATCAGATGACATTGTGCTCAGTGCTCGTTCTTCTCCACAGAATGATCAGATGACATTGTGCAAAGTGCTCGTTCCTCTCTGCAGAATGATCAGATGACATTGTGCTCGTTCCTCTCTGCAGAATGATCAGATGACATTGTGCACAGTGCTCGTTCCTCTCCGCAGAATGATCAGATGACATTGTGCACAGTGCTTGTTCCTCTCCGCAGAATGATCAGATGACATTGTGCACAGTGCTCGTTCCTCTCCGCAGAATGATCAGATGACATTGTGCACAGTGCTCGTTCCTCTCCACAGAATGATCAGATGACATTGTGCACACTGTTCGTTCCTCTCCGCAGAATGATCAGATGACATTGTACTCAGTGCTTGTTCCTCTCCAAAGAACGATCAGATGACATTGTGCTCAGTGCTCGTTCCTGTCCGCAGAATGATCAGATGACATTGTGCACAGTGCTCGTTCCTCTCCACAGAATGATCAGATGACATTGTGCTAAGTGCTCGTTCTTCTCCACAGAATGATCAGATGACATTGTGCACAGTGCTCGTTCCTCTCTGCAGAATGATCAGATGACATTGTGCTCGTTCCTCTCCGCAGAATGATCAGATGACATTGTGCTCAGTGCTCATTCCTCTCCGCAGAATGATCAGATGACATTGTGCACAGTGCTCGTTCCTCTCCACAGAATGATCAGATGACATTGTGCACAGTGCTCGTTCTTCTCTGCAGAATGATCAGATGAGATTGTGCACAGTGCTCCTTCCTCTCCGCAGAATGATCAGATGACATTGTGCACAGTGCTCGTTCCTCTCTGCAGAATGATCAGATGACATTGTGCACAGTGCTCGTTCCTCTCTCCAGAATGATCAGATGACATTGTGCACACTGTTCGTTCCTCTCCGCAGAATGATCAGATGACATTGTACTCAGTGCTTGTTCCTCTCCAAAGAACGATCAGATGACATTGTGCTCAGTGCTCGTTCCTCTCCGCAGAATGATCAGATGACATTGTGCACAGTGCTCCTTCCTCTCCGCAGAATGATCAGATGACATTGTGCACAGTGCTCGTTCCGCTCCGCAGAATGATCAGATGACATTGTGCACAGTGCTCGTTCCTCTCCGCAGAATGATCAGATGACATTGTGCACAGTGCTCGTTCCTCTCTGCAGAATGATCAGATGACATTGTGCACAGTGCTCGTTCCTCTCCGCAGAATGATCAGATGACATTGTGCACAGTGCTCGTTCCTCTCCACAGAATGATCAGATGACATTGTGCACACTGTTAGTTCCTCTCCGCAGAATGATCAGATGAAATTGTACTCAGTGCTTGTTCCTCTCCAAAGAACGATCAGATGACATTGTGCTCTGTGCTCGTTCCTGTCCGCAGAATGATCAGATGACAATGTGCACAGTGCTCGTTCCTCTCCACAGAATGATCAGATGACATTGTGCTCAGTGCTCGTTCTTCTCCACAGAATGATCAGATGACATTGTGCACAGCGCTCGTTCCTCTCTGCAGAATGATCAGATGACATTGTGCTCGTTCCTCTCCGGAGAATGATCAGATGACATTGTGCTCAGTGCTCGTTCCTCTCCGCAGAATGATCAGATGACATTGTGCTCAGTGCTCGTTCCTCTCCACAGAATGATCAGATGACATTGTGCTCAGTGCTCAATCTTCTCCACAGAATGATCAGATGACATTGTGCTCAGTGCTCGTTCCTCTCCACAGAATGATCAGATCACATTGTGCTCAGTGCTCGTTCCTCTCCGCAGAATGATCAGATGACATTGTGCACAGTGCTCGTTCCTGACCACAGAATGATCAGATGACATTGTGCACAGTGCTCGTTCCTCTCCGCAGAATGATCAGATGACATTGTGCACAGTGCTCATTCCTGTCCGCAGAATGATCAGATGACATTGTGCACAGTGCTCGTTCCTGTTCGCAGAATGATCAGATGACATTGTGCACAGTGCTCGTTCCTCTCCACAGAATGATCAGATGACATTGTGCTCAGTGCTCGTTCCTCTCCGCAGAATGATCAGATGACATTGTGCTCAGTGTTTGTTCCTCTCCACAGAATGATCAGATGACATTGTGCTCAGTGCTCGTTCCTGATCACAGAATGATCAGATGACATTGTGCTCAGTGCTCGTTCCTGATCACAGAATGATCAGATGACATTGTGCTCAGTGCTCGTTCCTGATCACAGAATGATCAGATGACATTGTGTTCAGTGCTCGTTCCTCTCCACAGAATGATCAGATGACATTGTGCTCAGTGCTCGTTCCTGACCAAAGAATGATCAGATGACATTGTGCTCAGTGCTCGTTCCTCTCCACAGAATGATCAGATGACATTGTGCTCAGTGCTCGTTCCTCTCCGCAGAATGATCAGATGACATTGTGCACAGTGCTCGTTCCTCTCCGCAGAATGATCAGTAGACATTGTGCACAGTGCTTGTTCCTCTCTGCAGAATGATCAGATGACATTGTGCTCGTTCCTCTCCGCAGAATGATCAGATGACATTGTGCTCAGTGCTCGTTCCTCTCCGCAGAATGATCAGATGACATTGTGCACAGTGCTCATTCCTCTCCACAGAATGATCAGATGACATTGTGCACAGTGCTCGTTCCTCTCTGCAGAATGATCAGATGACATTGTGCACAGTGCTCGTTCCTCTCCGCAGAATGATCAGATGACATTGTGCACAGTGCTCGTTCCTCTCCGCAGAATGATCAGATGACATTGTGCACAGTGCTCGTTCCTCTCCGCAGAATGATCAGATGACATTGTGCACAGTGCTCGTTCCTCTCCACAGAATGATCAGATGACATTGTGCACACTGTTCGTTCCTCTCCGCAGAATGATCAGATGACATTGTACTCAGTGCTTGTTCCTCTCCAAAGAACGATCAGATGACATTGTGCTCAGTGCTCGTTCCTGTCCGCAGAATGATCAGATGATATTGTGCACAGTGCTCGTTCCTCTCCACAGAATGATCAGATGACATTGTGCTCGGTGCTCGTTCTTCTCCACAGAATGATCAGATGACATTGTGCTCGGTGCTCGTTCTTCTCCACAGAATGATCAGATGACATTGTGCACAGTGCTCGTTCCTCTCTGCAGAATGATCAGATGACATTGTGCTCGTTCCTTTCCGCAGAATGATCAGATGACATTGTGCTCAATGCTCGTTCCTCTCCGCAGAATGATCAGATGACATTGTGCACAGTGCTCATTCCTCTCCGCAGAATGATCAGATGACATTGTGCACAGTGCTCGTTCCTCTCTGCAGAATGATCAGATGACATTGTGCACAGTGCTCGTTCCTCTCCGCAGAATGATCAGATGACATTGTGCACAGTGCTTGTTCCTCTCCGCAGAATGATCAGATGACATTGTGCACAGTGCTCGTTCCTCTCCGCAGAATGATCAGATGACATTGTGCACAGTGCTCGTTCCTCTCCACAGAATGATCAGATGACATTGTGCACACTGTTCGTTCCTCTCCGCAGAATGATCAGATGACATTGTACTCAGTGCTTGTTCCTCTCCTAAGAACGATCAGATGACATTGTGCTCTGTGCTCGTTCCTGTCCGCAGAATGATCAGATGACATTGTGCACAGTGCTCGTTCCTCTCCACAGAATGATCAGATGACATTGTGCTCAGTGCTCGTTCTTCTCCACAGAATGATCAGATGACATTGTGCACAGTGCTCGTTCCTCTCTGCAGAATGATCAGATGACATTGTGCTCGTTCCTCTCCGCAGAATGATCAGATGACATTGTGCTCAGTGCTCGTTCCTCTCCGCAGAATGATCAGATGACATTGTGCTCAGTGCTCGTTCCTCTCCGCAGAATGATCAGATGACATTGTGCTCAGTGCTCGTTCCTCTCCACAGAATGATCAGATGACATTGTGCTCAGTGCTCAATCTTCTCCACAGAATGATCAGATGACATTGTGCTCAGTGCTCGTTCCTCTCCACAGAATGATCAGATGACATTGTGCTCAGTGCTCAATCTTCTCCACAGAATGATCAGATGACATTGTGCTCAGTGCTCGTTCCTCTCCGCAGAATGATCAGATGACATTGTGCTCAGTGCTCGTTCCTCTCCGCAGAATGATCAGATGACATTGTGCTCAGTGCTCGTTCCTCTCCACAGAATGATCAGATGACATTGTGCTCAGTGCTCAATCTTCTCCACAGAATGATCAGATGACATTGTGCTCAGTGCTCAATCTTCTCCACAGAATGATCAGATGACATTGTGCTCAGTGCTCGTTCCTCTCCACAGAATGATCAGATGACATTGTGCACAGTGCTCGTTCCTCTCCACAGAATGATCAGATGACATTGTGCTCAGTGCTCGTTCCTCTCCACAGAATGATCAGATGACATTGTGCACAGTGCTCATTCCTCTCCTCAGAATGATCAGATGACATTGTGCACAGTGCTCATTCCTGACCACAGAATGATCAGATGACATTGTGCACAGTGCTCGTTCCTCTCCGCAGAATGATCAGATGACATTGTGCTCAGTGCTCGTTCCTCTCCACAGAATGATCAGATGACATTGTGCACAGTGCTCGTTCCTGTCCGCAGAATGATCAGATGACATTGTGCTCAGTGCTCGTTCCTCTCCACAGAATGATCAGATGACATTGTGCTCAGTGCTCGTTCCTCTCCGCAGAATGATCAGATGACATTGTACACAGTGCTCGTTCCTCTCCGCAGAATGATCAGATGACATTGTGCACAGTGCTCGTTCCTCTCCGCAGAATGATCAGATGACATTGTGCTCAGTGCTCGTTCCTGTCCGCAGAATGATCAGATGACATTGTGCACAGTGCTCGTTCCTCTCCACAGAATGATCAGATGACATTGTGCTCAGTGCTCGTTCCTCTCCGCAGAATGATCAGATGACATTGTGCTCAGTGTTTGTTCCTCTCCACAGAATGATCAGATGACATTGTGCTCAGTGCTCGTTCCTGATCACAGAATGATCAGATGACATTGTGCTCAGTGCTCGTTCCTGATCACAGAATGATCAGATGACATTGTGTTCAGTGCTCGTTCCTGATCACAGAATGATCAGATGACATTGTGTTCAGTGCTCGTTCCTCTCCACAGAATGATCAGATGACATTGTGCTCAGTGCTCGTTCCTGACCACAGAATGATCAGATGACATTGTGCTCAGTGCTCGTTCCTCTCCACAGAATGATCAGATGACATTGTGCTCAGTGCTCAATCTTCTCCACAGAATGATCAGATGACATTGTGCTCAGTGCTCGTTCCTCTCCACAGAATGATCAGATGACATAGTGCTCAGTGCTCGTTCCTCTCCGCAGAATGATCAGATGACATTGTGCTCAGTGCTCGTTCCTCTCCACAGAATGATCAGATGACATTGTGCACAGTGCTCGTTCCTCTCCGCAGAATGATCAGATGACATTGTGCACAGTGCTCGTTCCTGACCACAGAATGATCAGATGACATTGTGCTCAGTGCTCGTTCCTCTCCGCAGAATGATCAGATGACATTGTGCACAGTGCTCGTTCCTCTCCACAGAATGATCAGATGACATGGTGCTCAGTGCTCGTTCCTCTCCACAGAATGATCAGATGACATTGTGCTCAGTGCTCGTTCCTCTCCCCAGAATGATCAGATGACATTGTGCTCAGTGCTCGTTCCTCTCCACAGAATGATCAGATGACATTGTGCTCAGTGCTCGTTCCTCTCCTGCAGAATGATCAGATGACATTGTGCTCAGTGCTCGTTCCTCTCCGCAGAATAATCAGATGACATTGTGCACAGTGCTCGTTCCTCTCCACAGAATGATCAGATGACATTGTGATCAGTGCTCGTTCCTCTCCACAGAATGATCAGATGACATTGTGCTCAGTGCTCGTTCCTCTCCGCAGAATGATCAGATGACATTGTGCACAGTGCTCATTCCTGACCACAGAATGATCAGATGACATTGTGCACAGTGCTCGTTCCTCTCCGCAGAATGATCAGATGACATTGTGCTCAGTGCGCGTTCCTCTCCACAGAATGATCAGATGACATTGTGCACAGTGCTCGTTCCTGTCCGCAGAATGATCAGATGACATTGTGCACAGTGCTCATTCCTGACCACAGAATGATCAGATGACATTGTGCTCAGTGCTCGTTCCTCTCCGCAGAATGATCAGATGACATTGTGCTCAGTGCTCGTTCCTCTCCGCAGAATGATCAGATGACATTGTGCACAGTGCTCGTTCCTGTCCGCAGAATGATCAGATGACATTGTGCACAGTGCTCGTTCCTCTCCGCAGAATGATCAGATGACATTGTGCTCAGTGCTCAATCTTCTCCACAGAATGATCAGATGACATTGTGCTCAGTGCTCGTTCCTCTCCACAGAATGATCAGATGACATAGTGCTCAGTGCTCGTTCCTCTCCGCAGAATGATCAGATGACATTGTGCTCAGTGCTCGTTCCTCTCCACAGAATGATCAGATGACATTGTGCACAGTGCTCGTTCCTCTCCGCAGAATGATCAGATGACATTGTGCACAGTGCTCGTTCCTGACCACAGAATGATCAGATGACATTGTGCTCAGTGCTCGTTCCTCTCCGCAGAATGATCAGATGACATTGTGCACAGTGCTCGTTCCTCTCCACAGAATGATCAGATGACATGGTGCTCAGTGCTCGTTCCTCTCCACAGAATGATCAGATGACATTGTGCTCAGTGCTCGTTCCTCTCCCCAGAATGATCAGATGACATTGTGCTCAGTGCTCGTTCCTCTCCACAGAATGATCAGATGACATTGTGCTCAGTGCTCGTTCCTCTCCTGCAGAATGATCAGATGACATTGTGCTCAGTGCTCGTTCCTCTCCGCAGAATAATCAGATGACATTGTGCACAGTGCTCGTTCCTCTCCACAGAATGATCAGATGACATTGTGATCAGTGCTCGTTCCTCTCCACAGAATGATCAGATGACATTGTGCTCAGTGCTCGTTCCTCTCCGCAGAATGATCAGATGACATTGTGCACAGTGCTCATTCCTGACCACAGAATGATCAGATGACATTGTGCACAGTGCTCGTTCCTCTCCGCAGAATGATCAGATGACATTGTGCTCAGTGCGCGTTCCTCTCCACAGAATGATCAGATGACATTGTGCACAGTGCTCGTTCCTGTCCGCAGAATGATCAGATGACATTGTGCACAGTGCTCATTCCTGACCACAGAATGATCAGATGACATTGTGCTCAGTGCTCGTTCCTCTCCGCAGAATGATCAGATGACATTGTGCTCAGTGCTCGTTCCTCTCCGCAGAATGATCAGATGACATTGTGCTCAGTGCTCGTTCCTGATCACAGAATGATCAGATGACATTGTGTTCAGTGCTCGTTCCTGATCACAGAATGATCAGATGACATTGTGTTCAGTGCTCGTTCCTCTCCACAGAATGATCAGATGACATTGTGCTCAGTGCTCGTTCCTGACCACAGAATGATCAGATGACATTGTGCTCAGTGCTCGTTCCTCTCCACAGAATGATCAGATGACATTGTGCTCAGTGCTCAATCTTCTCCACAGAATGATCAGATGACATTGTGCTCAGTGCTCGTTCCTCTCCACAGAATGATCAGATGACATAGTGCTCAGTGCTCGTTCCTCTCCGCAGAATGATCAGATGACATTGTGCTCAGTGCTCGTTCCTCTCCACAGAATGATCAGATGACATTGTGCACAGTGCTCGTTCCTCTCCGCAGAATGATCAGATGACATTGTGCACAGTGCTCGTTCCTGACCACAGAATGATCAGATGACATTGTGCTCAGTGCTCGTTCCTCTCCGCAGAATGATCAGATGACATTGTGCACAGTGCTCGTTCCTCTCCACAGAATGATCAGATGACATGGTGCTCAGTGCTCGTTCCTCTCCACAGAATGATCAGATGACATTGTGCTCAGTGCTCGTTCCTCTCCCCAGAATGATCAGATGACATTGTGCTCAGTGCTCGTTCCTCTCCACAGAATGATCAGATGACATTGTGCTCAGTGCTCGTTCCTCTCCTGCAGAATGATCAGATGACATTGTGCTCAGTGCTCGTTCCTCTCCGCAGAATAATCAGATGACATTGTGCACAGTGCTCGTTCCTCTCCACAGAATGATCAGATGACATTGTGATCAGTGCTCGTTCCTCTCCACAGAATGATCAGATGACATTGTGCTCAGTGCTCGTTCCTCTCCGCAGAATGATCAGATGACATTGTGCACAGTGCTCATTCCTGACCACAGAATGATCAGATGACATTGTGCACAGTGCTCGTTCCTCTCCGCAGAATGATCAGATGACATTGTGCTCAGTGCGCGTTCCTCTCCACAGAATGATCAGATGACATTGTGCACAGTGCTCGTTCCTGTCCGCAGAATGATCAGATGACATTGTGCACAGTGCTCATTCCTGACCACAGAATGATCAGATGACATTGTGCTCAGTGCTCGTTCCTCTCCGCAGAATGATCAGATGACATTGTGCTCAGTGCTCGTTCCTCTCCGCAGAATGATCAGATGACATTGTGCACAGTGCTCGTTCCTGTCCGCAGAATGATCAGATGACATTGTGCACAGTGCTCGTTCCTCTCCGCAGAATGATCAGATGACATTGTGCTCAGTGCTCAATCTTCTCCACAGAATGATCAGATGACATTGTGCTCAGTGCTCGTTCCTCTCCACAGAATGATCAGATGACATAGTGCTCAGTGCTCGTTCCTCTCCGCAGAATGATCAGATGACATTGTGCTCAGTGCTCGTTCCTCTCCACAGAATGATCAGATGACATTGTGCACAGTGCTCGTTCCTCTCCGCAGAATGATCAGATGACATTGTGCACAGTGCTCGTTCCTGACCACAGAATGATCAGATGACATTGTGCTCAGTGCTCGTTCCTCTCCGCAGAATGATCAGATGACATTGTGCACAGTGCTCGTTCCTCTCCACAGAATGATCAGATGACATGGTGCTCAGTGCTCGTTCCTCTCCACAGAATGATCAGATGACATTGTGCTCAGTGCTCGTTCCTCTCCCCAGAATGATCAGATGACATTGTGCTCAGTGCTCGTTCCTCTCCACAGAATGATCAGATGACATTGTGCTCAGTGCTCGTTCCTCTCCTGCAGAATGATCAGATGACATTGTGCTCAGTGCTCGTTCCTCTCCGCAGAATAATCAGATGACATTGTGCACAGTGCTCGTTCCTCTCCACAGAATGATCAGATGACATTGTGATCAGTGCTCGTTCCTCTCCACAGAATGATCAGATGACATTGTGCTCAGTGCTCGTTCCTCTCCGCAGAATGATCAGATGACATTGTGCACAGTGCTCATTCCTGACCACAGAATGATCAGATGACATTGTGCACAGTGCTCGTTCCTCTCCGCAGAATGATCAGATGACATTGTGCTCAGTGCGCGTTCCTCTCCACAGAATGATCAGATGACATTGTGCACAGTGCTCGTTCCTGTCCGCAGAATGATCAGATGACATTGTGCACAGTGCTCATTCCTGACCACAGAATGATCAGATGACATTGTGCTCAGTGCTCGTTCCTCTCCGCAGAATGATCAGATGACATTGTGCTCAGTGCTCGTTCCTCTCCGCAGAATGATCAGATGACATTGTGCACAGTGCTCGTTCCTGTCCGCAGAATGATCAGATGACATTGTGCACAGTGCTCGTTCCTCTCCGCAGAATGATCAGATGACATTGTGCTCAGTGCTCATTCCTGTCCGCAGAATGATCAGATGACATTGTGCACAGTGCTCGTTCCTCTCCACAGAATGATCAGATGACATAGTGCTCAGTGCTCGTTCCTCTCCGCAGAATGATCAGATGACATTGTGCTCAGTGCTCGTTCCTCTACACAGAATGATCAGATGACATTGTGCTCAGTGCTCGTTCCTCTCCACAGAATGATCAGATGACATTGTGCACAGTGCTCATTCCTCTCCTCAGAATGATCAGATGACATTGTGCACAGTGCTCATTCCTGACCACAGAATGAACAGATGACATTGTGCACAGTGCTCGTTCCTCTCCGCAGAATGATCAGATGACATTGTGCTCAGTGCTCGTTCCTCTCCACAGAATGATCAGATGACATTGTGCACAGTGCTCGTTCCTGTCCGCAGAATGATCAGATGACATTGTGCTCAGTGCTCGTTCCTCTCCACAGAATGATCAGATGACATTGTGCTCAGTGCTCGTTCCTCTCCGCAGAATGATCAGATGACATTGTGCACAGTGCTCGTTCCTCTCCGCAGAATGATCAGATGACATTGTGCACAGTGCTCGTTCCTCTCCGCAGAATGATCAGATGACATTGTGCTCAGTGCTCGTTCCTCTCCGCAGAATGATCAGATGACATTGTGCACAGTGCTCGTTCCTCTCCACAGAATGATCAGGTGACATTGTGCTCAGTGCTCGTTCCTCTCCGCAGAATGATCAGATGACATTGTGATCAGTGCTCGTTCCTCTCCACAGAATGATCAGATGACATTGTGCTCAGTGCTCGTTCCTCTCCACAGAATGATCAGATGACATTGTGCTCAGTGCTCGTTCCTGTCCGCAGAATGATCAGATGACATTGTGCACAGTGCTCGTTCCTGTCCGCAGAATGATCAGATGACATTGTGCACAGTGCTCGTTCCTCTCCGCAGAATGATCAGATGACATTGTGCTCAGTGCTCATTCCTGTCCGCAGAATGATCAGATGACATTGTGCACAGTGCTCGTTCCTCTCCACAGAATGATCAGATGACATTGTGCTCAGTGCTCGTTCCTCTCCACAGAATGATCAGATGACATTGTGCACAGTGCTCGTTCCTGACCACAGAATGATCAGATGACATTGTGCACAGTGCTCGTTCCTCTCCGCAGAATGATCAGATGACATTGTGCACAGTGCTCGTTCCTCTCCGCAGAATGATCAGATGACATTGTGCTCAGTGCTCGTTCCTGTCCGCAGAATGATCAGATGACATTGTGCACAGTGCTCGTTCCTCTCCACAGAATGATCAGATGACATTGTGCTCAGTGCTCGTTCCTGTCCGCAGAATGATCAGATGACATTGTGCACAGTGCTCGTTCCTCTCCACAGAATGATCAGATGACATTGTGCTCAGTGCTCGTTCCTCTCCGCAGAATGATCAGATGACATTGTGCTCAGTGCTCGTTCCTCTCCGCAGAATGATCAGATGACATTGTGATCAGTGCTCGTTCCTCTCCACAGAATGATCAGATGACATTGTGCTCAGTGCTCGTTCCTCTCCACAGAATGATCAGATGACATTGTGCTCAGTGCTCGTTCCTGTCCGCAGAATGATCAGATGACATTGTGCACAGTGCTCGTTCCTCTCCACAGAATGATCAGATGACATTGTGCTCAGTGCTCGTTCCTCTCCGCAGAATGATCAGATGACATTGTGCACAGTGCTCGTTCCTCTCCGCAGAATGATCAGATGACATTGTGCACAGTGCTCGTTCCTCTCCACAGAATGATCAGATGACATTGTGATCAGTGCTCGTTCCTCTCCGCAGAATGATCAGATGACATTGTGCTCAGTGCTCGTTCCTCTCCGCAGAATGATCAGATGACATTGTGCACAGTGCTCGTTCCTCTCCGCAGAATGATCAGATGACATTGTGCTCAGTGCTCGTTCCTCTCCGCAGAATGATCAGATGACATTGTGCACAGTGCTCGTTCCTGACCACAGAATGATCAGATGACATTGTGCTCAGTGCTCGTTCCTCTCCGCAGAATGATCAGATGACATTGTGCACAGTGCTCGTTCCTCTCCACAGAATGATCAGATGACATTGTGCTCAGTGCTCGTTCCTCTCCACAGAATGATCAGATGACATTGTGCTCAGTGCTCGTTCCTCTCCGCAGAATGATCAGATGACATTGTGCACAGTGCTCGTTCCTGTCCGCAGAATGATCAGATGACATTGTGCACAGTGCTCGTTCCTCTCCACAGAAGGATCAGATGACATTGTGCTCAGTGCTCGTTCCTCTCCTGCAGAATGATCAGATGACATTGTGCTCAGTGCTCGTTCCTCTCCGCAGAATAATCAGATGACATTGTGCACAGTGCTCGTTCCTCTCCACAGAATGATCAGATGACATTGTGATCAGTGCTCGTTCCTCTCCACAGAATGATCAGATGACATTGTGCTCAGTGCTCGTTCCTCTCCGCAGAATGATCAGATGACATTGTGCACAGTGCTCATTCCTGACCACAGAATGATCAGATGACATTGTGCACAGTGCTCGTTCCTCTCCGCAGAATGATCAGATGACATTGTGCTCAGTGCTCGTTCCTCTCCACAGAATGATCAGATGACATTGTGCACAGTGCTCGTTCCTGTCCGCAGAATGATCAGATGACATTGTGCTCAGTGCTCGTTCCTCTCCACAGAATGATCAGATGACATTGTGCTCAGTGCTCGTTCCTCTCCGCAGAATGATCAGATGACATTGTGCACAGTGCTCGTTCCTCTCCGCAGAATGATCAGATGACATTGTGCACAGTGCTCGTTCCTCTCCGCAGAATGATCAGATGACATTGTGCTCAGTGCTCGTTCCTGTCTGCAGAATGATCAGATGACATTGTGATCAGTGCTCGTTCCTCTCCGCAGAATGATCAGATGACATTGTGCACAGTGCTCGTTCCTCTCCACAGAATGATCAGATGACATTGTGCTCAGTGCTCGTTCCTCTCCACAGAATGATCAGATGACATTGTGCTCAGTGCTCGTTCCTCTCCGCAGAATGATCAGATGACATTGTGCACAGTGCTCGTTCCTGTCCGCGGAATGATCAGATGACATTGTGCACAGTGCTCGTTCCTCTCCACAGAATGATCAGATGACATTGTGCTCAGTGCTCGTTCCTCTCCGCAGTATGATCAGATGACATTGTGCTCAGTGCTCGTTCCTCTCCACAGAATGATCAGATGACATTGTGCTCAGTGCTCGTTCCTCTCCACAGAATGATCAGATGACATTGTGCTCAGTGCTCGTTCCTCTCCGCAGAATGATCAGATGACATTGTGCTCAGTGCTCGTTCCTCTCCACAGAATGATCAGATGACATTGTGCTCAGTGCTCGTTCCTCTCCACAGAATGATCAGATGACATTGTGCTCAGTGCTCGTTCCTCTCCGCAGAATGATCAGATGACATTGTGCTCAGTGCTCGTTCCTCTCCACAGAATGATCAGATGACATTGTGCTCAGTGCTCGTTCCTCTCCGCAGAATGATCAGATGACATTGTGCTCAGTGCTCGTTCCTGTCCGCAGAATGATCAGATGAAATTGTGCTCAGTGCTCGTTCCTCTCCTCAGAATGATCAGATGACATTGTGCACAGTGCTCGTTCCTGTCCGCAGAATGATCAGATGACATTGTGCTCAGTGCTCGTTCCTCTCCTCAGAATGATCAGATGACATTGTGCACAGTGCTCGTTCCTGTCCGCAGAATGATCAGATGACATTGTGCACAGTGCTCGTTCCTGTCCGCAGAATGATCAGATGACATTATGTTCAGTGCTCATTCCTGACCACAGAATGATCAGATGACATTGTGCTCAGTGCTCGTTCCTCTCCGCAGAATGATCAGATGACATTGTGCACAGTGCTCGTTCCTCTCCGCAGAATGATCAGATGACATTGTGCTCAGTGCTCGTTCCTCTCCGCAGAATGATCAGATGAAATTGTGCTCAGTGCTCGTTCCTGAGCACAGAATGATCAGATGACATTGTGCTCAGTGTTCGTTCCTGACCACAGAATGATCAGATGACATTGTGCTCAGTGCTCGTTCCTGACCACAGAATGATCAGATGACATTGTGCTCAGTGCTCGTTCCTGTCCGCAGAATGATCAGATGACATTGTGCTCAGTGCTCCTTCCTCTCCGCAGAACGATCAGATGACATTGTGCTCAGTGCTCCTTCCTCTCCGCAGAACGATCAGATGACATTGTGCTCAGTGCTCGTTCCTCTCCGCAGAATGATCAGATGACATTGTGCTCAGTGCTCGTTCCTGACCACAGAATGATCAGATGACATTGTGCTCAGTGCTCGTTCCTGACCACAGAATGATCAGATGACATTGTGCACAGTGCTCGTTCCTCTCCGCAGAATGATCAGATGACATTGTGCACAGTGCTCGTTCCTCTCCACAGAATGATCAGATGACATTGTGCTCAGTGCTCGTTCCTCTCCGCAGAATGATCAGATGACATTGTGCACAGTGCTCATTCCTGTCCGCAGAATGATCAGATGACATTATGTTCAGTGCTCATTCCTGACCACAGAATGATCAGATGACATTGTGCTCAGTGCTCGTTCCTCTCCGCAGAATGATCAGATGACATTGTGCACAGTGCTCGTTCCTCTCCGCAGAATGATCAGATGACATTGTGCTCAGTGCTCGTTCCTCTCCGCAGAATGATCAGATGAAATTGTGCTCAGTGCTCGTTCCTGAGCACAGAATGATCAGATGACATTGTGCTCAGTGTTCGTTCCTGACCACAGAATGATCAGATGACATTGTGCTCAGTGCTCGTTCCTGACCACAGAATGATCAGATGACATTGTGCTCAGTGCTCGTTCCTGTCCGCAGAATGATCAGATGACATTGTGCTCAGTGCTCCTTCCTCTCCGCAGAACGATCAGATGACATTGTGCTCAGTGCTCCTTCCTCTCCGCAGAACGATCAGATGACATTGTGCTCAGTGCGCGTTCCTCTCCACAGAATGATCAGATGACATTGTGCACAGTGCTCGTTCCTGTCCGCAGAATGATCAGATGACATTGTGCACAGTGCTCATTCCTGACCACAGAATGATCAGATGACATTGTGCTCAGTGCTCGTTCCTCTCCGCAGAATGATCAGATGACATTGTGCTCAGTGCTCGTTCCTCTCCGCAGAATGATCAGATGACATTGTGCACAGTGCTCGTTCCTGTCCGCAGAATGATCAGATGACATTGTGCACAGTGCTCGTTCCTCTCCGCAGAATGATCAGATGACATTGTGCTCAGTGCTCAATCTTCTCCACAGAATGATCAGATGACATTGTGCTCAGTGCTCGTTCCTCTCCACAGAATGATCAGATGACATAGTGCTCAGTGCTCGTTCCTCTCCGCAGAATGATCAGATGACATTGTGCTCAGTGCTCGTTCCTCTCCACAGAATGATCAGATGACATTGTGCACAGTGCTCGTTCCTCTCCGCAGAATGATCAGATGACATTGTGCACAGTGCTCGTTCCTGACCACAGAATGATCAGATGACATTGTGCTCAGTGCTCGTTCCTCTCCGCAGAATGATCAGATGACATTGTGCACAGTGCTCGTTCCTCTCCACAGAATGATCAGATGACATGGTGCTCAGTGCTCGTTCCTCTCCACAGAATGATCAGATGACATTGTGCTCAGTGCTCGTTCCTCTCCCCAGAATGATCAGATGACATTGTGCTCAGTGCTCGTTCCTCTCCACAGAATGATCAGATGACATTGTGCTCAGTGCTCGTTCCTCTCCTGCAGAATGATCAGATGACATTGTGCTCAGTGCTCGTTCCTCTCCGCAGAATAATCAGATGACATTGTGCACAGTGCTCGTTCCTCTCCACAGAATGATCAGATGACATTGTGATCAGTGCTCGTTCCTCTCCACAGAATGATCAGATGACATTGTGCTCAGTGCTCGTTCCTCTCCGCAGAATGATCAGATGACATTGTGCACAGTGCTCATTCCTGACCACAGAATGATCAGATGACATTGTGCACAGTGCTCGTTCCTCTCCGCAGAATGATCAGATGACATTGTGCTCAGTGCGCGTTCCTCTCCACAGAATGATCAGATGACATTGTGCACAGTGCTCGTTCCTGTCCGCAGAATGATCAGATGACATTGTGCACAGTGCTCATTCCTGACCACAGAATGATCAGATGACATTGTGCTCAGTGCTCGTTCCTCTCCGCAGAATGATCAGATGACATTGTGCTCAGTGCTCGTTCCTCTCCGCAGAATGATCAGATGACATTGTGCACAGTGCTCGTTCCTGTCCGCAGAATGATCAGATGACATTGTGCACAGTGCTCGTTCCTCTCCGCAGAATGATCAGATGACATTGTGCTCAGTGCTCATTCCTGTCCGCAGAATGATCAGATGACATTGTGCACAGTGCTCGTTCCTCTCCACAGAATGATCAGATGACATAGTGCTCAGTGCTCGTTCCTCTCCGCAGAATGATCAGATGACATTGTGCTCAGTGCTCGTTCCTCTACACAGAATGATCAGATGACATTGTGCTCAGTGCTCGTTCCTCTCCACAGAATGATCAGATGACATTGTGCACAGTGCTCATTCCTCTCCTCAGAATGATCAGATGACATTGTGCACAGTGCTCATTCCTGACCACAGAATGAACAGATGACATTGTGCACAGTGCTCGTTCCTCTCCGCAGAATGATCAGATGACATTGTGCTCAGTGCTCGTTCCTCTCCACAGAATGATCAGATGACATTGTGCACAGTGCTCGTTCCTGTCCGCAGAATGATCAGATGACATTGTGCTCAGTGCTCGTTCCTCTCCACAGAATGATCAGATGACATTGTGCTCAGTGCTCGTTCCTCTCCGCAGAATGATCAGATGACATTGTGCACAGTGCTCGTTCCTCTCCGCAGAATGATCAGATGACATTGTGCACAGTGCTCGTTCCTCTCCGCAGAATGATCAGATGACATTGTGCTCAGTGCTCGTTCCTCTCCGCAGAATGATCAGATGACATTGTGCACAGTGCTCGTTCCTCTCCACAGAATGATCAGGTGACATTGTGCTCAGTGCTCGTTCCTCTCCGCAGAATGATCAGATGACATTGTGATCAGTGCTCGTTCCTCTCCACAGAATGATCAGATGACATTGTGCTCAGTGCTCGTTCCTCTCCACAGAATGATCAGATGACATTGTGCTCAGTGCTCGTTCCTGTCCGCAGAATGATCAGATGACATTGTGCACAGTGCTCGTTCCTGTCCGCAGAATGATCAGATGACATTGTGCACAGTGCTCGTTCCTCTCCGCAGAATGATCAGATGACATTGTGCTCAGTGCTCATTCCTGTCCGCAGAATGATCAGATGACATTGTGCACAGTGCTCGTTCCTGTCCGCAGAATGATCAGATGACATTGTGCTCAGTGCTCGTTCCTCTCCTCAGAATGATCAGATGACATTGTGCACAGTGCTCGTTCCTGTCCGCAGAATGATCAGATGACATTGTGCACAGTGCTCGTTCCTGTCCGCAGAATGATCAGATGACATTATGTTCAGTGCTCATTCCTGACCACAGAATGATCAGATGACATTGTGCTCAGTGCTCGTTCCTCTCCGCAGAATGATCAGATGACATTGTGCACAGTGCTCGTTCCTCTCCGCAGAATGATCAGATGACATTGTGCTCAGTGCTCGTTCCTCTCCGCAGAATGATCAGATGAAATTGTGCTCAGTGCTCGTTCCTGAGCACAGAATGATCAGATGACATTGTGCTCAGTGTTCGTTCCTGACCACAGAATGATCAGATGACATTGTGCTCAGTGCTCGTTCCTGACCACAGAATGATCAGATGACATTGTGCTCAGTGCTCGTTCCTGTCCGCAGAATGATCAGATGACATTGTGCTCAGTGCTCCTTCCTCTCCGCAGAACGATCAGATGACATTGTGCTCAGTGCTCCTTCCTCTCCGCAGAACGATCAGATGACATTGTGCTCAGTGCTCGTTCCTCTCCGCAGAATGATCAGATGACATTGTGCTCAGTGCTCGTTCCTGACCACAGAATGATCAGATGACATTGTGCTCAGTGCTCGTTCCTGACCACAGAATGATCAGATGACATTGTGCACAGTGCTCGTTCCTCTCCGCAGAATGATCAGATGACATTGTGCACAGTGCTCGTTCCTCTCCACAGAATGATCAGATGACATTGTGCTCAGTGCTCGTTCCTCTCCGCAGAATGATCAGATGACATTGTGCACAGTGCTCATTCCTGTCCGCAGAATGATCAGATGACATTATGTTCAGTGCTCATTCCTGACCACAGAATGATCAGATGACATTGTGCTCAGTGCTCGTTCCTCTCCGCAGAATGATCAGATGACATTGTGCACAGTGCTCGTTCCTCTCCGCAGAATGATCAGATGACATTGTGCTCAGTGCTCGTTCCTCTCCGCAGAATGATCAGATGAAATTGTGCTCAGTGCTCGTTCCTGAGCACAGAATGATCAGATGACATTGTGCTCAGTGTTCGTTCCTGACCACAGAATGATCAGATGACATTGTGCTCAGTGCTCGTTCCTGACCACAGAATGATCAGATGACATTGTGCTCAGTGCTCGTTCCTGTCCGCAGAATGATCAGATGACATTGTGCTCAGTGCTCCTTCCTCTCCGCAGAACGATCAGATGACATTGTGCTCAGTGCTCCTTCCTCTCCGCAGAACGATCAGATGACATTGTGCTCAGTGCGCGTTCCTCTCCACAGAATGATCAGATGACATTGTGCACAGTGCTCGTTCCTGTCCGCAGAATGATCAGATGACATTGTGCACAGTGCTCATTCCTGACCACAGAATGATCAGATGACATTGTGCTCAGTGCTCGTTCCTCTCCGCAGAATGATCAGATGACATTGTGCTCAGTGCTCGTTCCTCTCCGCAGAATGATCAGATGACATTGTGCACAGTGCTCGTTCCTGTCCGCAGAATGATCAGATGACATTGTGCACAGTGCTCGTTCCTCTCCGCAGAATGATCAGATGACATTGTGCTCAGTGCTCAATCTTCTCCACAGAATGATCAGATGACATTGTGCTCAGTGCTCGTTCCTCTCCACAGAATGATCAGATGACATAGTGCTCAGTGCTCGTTCCTCTCCGCAGAATGATCAGATGACATTGTGCTCAGTGCTCGTTCCTCTCCACAGAATGATCAGATGACATTGTGCACAGTGCTCGTTCCTCTCCGCAGAATGATCAGATGACATTGTGCACAGTGCTCGTTCCTGACCACAGAATGATCAGATGACATTGTGCTCAGTGCTCGTTCCTCTCCGCAGAATGATCAGATGACATTGTGCACAGTGCTCGTTCCTCTCCACAGAATGATCAGATGACATGGTGCTCAGTGCTCGTTCCTCTCCACAGAATGATCAGATGACATTGTGCTCAGTGCTCGTTCCTCTCCCCAGAATGATCAGATGACATTGTGCTCAGTGCTCGTTCCTCTCCACAGAATGATCAGATGACATTGTGCTCAGTGCTCGTTCCTCTCCTGCAGAATGATCAGATGACATTGTGCTCAGTGCTCGTTCCTCTCCGCAGAATAATCAGATGACATTGTGCACAGTGCTCGTTCCTCTCCACAGAATGATCAGATGACATTGTGATCAGTGCTCGTTCCTCTCCACAGAATGATCAGATGACATTGTGCTCAGTGCTCGTTCCTCTCCGCAGAATGATCAGATGACATTGTGCACAGTGCTCATTCCTGACCACAGAATGATCAGATGACATTGTGCACAGTGCTCGTTCCTCTCCGCAGAATGATCAGATGACATTGTGCTCAGTGCGCGTTCCTCTCCACAGAATGATCAGATGACATTGTGCACAGTGCTCGTTCCTGTCCGCAGAATGATCAGATGACATTGTGCACAGTGCTCATTCCTGACCACAGAATGATCAGATGACATTGTGCTCAGTGCTCGTTCCTCTCCGCAGAATGATCAGATGACATTGTGCTCAGTGCTCGTTCCTCTCCGCAGAATGATCAGATGACATTGTGCACAGTGCTCGTTCCTGTCCGCAGAATGATCAGATGACATTGTGCACAGTGCTCGTTCCTCTCCGCAGAATGATCAGATGACATTGTGCTCAGTGCTCATTCCTGTCCGCAGAATGATCAGATGACATTGTGCACAGTGCTCGTTCCTCTCCACAGAATGATCAGATGACATAGTGCTCAGTGCTCGTTCCTCTCCGCAGAATGATCAGATGACATTGTGCTCAGTGCTCGTTCCTCTACACAGAATGATCAGATGACATTGTGCTCAGTGCTCGTTCCTCTCCACAGAATGATCAGATGACATTGTGCACAGTGCTCATTCCTCTCCTCAGAATGATCAGATGACATTGTGCACAGTGCTCATTCCTGACCACAGAATGAACAGATGACATTGTGCACAGTGCTCGTTCCTCTCCGCAGAATGATCAGATGACATTGTGCTCAGTGCTCGTTCCTCTCCACAGAATGATCAGATGACATTGTGCACAGTGCTCGTTCCTGTCCGCAGAATGATCAGATGACATTGTGCTCAGTGCTCGTTCCTCTCCACAGAATGATCAGATGACATTGTGCTCAGTGCTCGTTCCTCTCCGCAGAATGATCAGATGACATTGTGCACAGTGCTCGTTCCTCTCCGCAGAATGATCAGATGACATTGTGCACAGTGCTCGTTCCTCTCCGCAGAATGATCAGATGACATTGTGCTCAGTGCTCGTTCCTCTCCGCAGAATGATCAGATGACATTGTGCACAGTGCTCGTTCCTCTCCACAGAATGATCAGGTGACATTGTGCTCAGTGCTCGTTCCTCTCCGCAGAATGATCAGATGACATTGTGATCAGTGCTCGTTCCTCTCCACAGAATGATCAGATGACATTGTGCTCAGTGCTCGTTCCTCTCCACAGAATGATCAGATGACATTGTGCTCAGTGCTCGTTCCTCTCCGCAGAATGATCAGATGACATTGTGCACAGTGCTCGTTCCTGTCCGCAGAATGATCAGATGACATTGTGCACAGTGCTCGTTCCTCTCCACAGAAGGATCAGATGACATTGTGCTCAGTGCTCGTTCCTCTCCTGCAGAATGATCAGATGACATTGTGCTCAGTGCTCGTTCCTCTCCGCAGAATAATCAGATGACATTGTGCACAGTGCTCGTTCCTCTCCACAGAATGATCAGATGACATTGTGATCAGTGCTCGTTCCTCTCCACAGAATGATCAGATGACATTGTGCTCAGTGCTCGTTCCTCTCCGCAGAATGATCAGATGACATTGTGCACAGTGCTCATTCCTGACCACAGAATGATCAGATGACATTGTGCACAGTGCTCGTTCCTCTCCGCAGAATGATCAGATGACATTGTGCTCAGTGCTCGTTCCTCTCCACAGAATGATCAGATGACATTGTGCACAGTGCTCGTTCCTGTCCGCAGAATGATCAGATGACATTGTGCTCAGTGCTCGTTCCTCTCCACAGAATGATCAGATGACATTGTGCTCAGTGCTCGTTCCTCTCCGCAGAATGATCAGATGACATTGTGCACAGTGCTCGTTCCTCTCCGCAGAATGATCAGATGACATTGTGCACAGTGCTCGTTCCTCTCCGCAGAATGATCAGATGACATTGTGCTCAGTGCTCGTTCCTGTCTGCAGAATGATCAGATGACATTGTGATCAGTGCTCGTTCCTCTCCGCAGAATGATCAGATGACATTGTGCACAGTGCTCGTTCCTCTCCACAGAATGATCAGATGACATTGTGCTCAGTGCTCGTTCCTCTCCACAGAATGATCAGATGACATTGTGCTCAGTGCTCGTTCCTCTCCGCAGAATGATCAGATGACATTGTGCACAGTGCTCGTTCCTGTCCGCGGAATGATCAGATGACATTGTGCACAGTGCTCGTTCCTCTCCACAGAATGATCAGATGACATTGTGCTCAGTGCTCGTTCCTCTCCGCAGTATGATCAGATGACATTGTGCTCAGTGCTCGTTCCTCTCCACAGAATGATCAGATGACATTGTGCTCAGTGCTCGTTCCTCTCCACAGAATGATCAGATGACATTGTGCTCAGTGCTCGTTCCTCTCCGCAGAATGATCAGATGACATTGTGCTCAGTGCTCGTTCCTCTCCACAGAATGATCAGATGACATTGTGCTCAGTGCTCGTTCCTCTCCACAGAATGATCAGATGACATTGTGCTCAGTGCTCGTTCCTCTCCGCAGAATGATCAGATGACATTGTGCTCAGTGCTCGTTCCTCTCCACAGAATGATCAGATGACATTGTGCTCAGTGCTCGTTCCTCTCCGCAGAATGATCAGATGACATTGTGCTCAGTGCTCGTTCCTGTCCGCAGAATGATCAGATGAAATTGTGCTCAGTGCTCGTTCCTCTCCTCAGAATGATCAGATGACATTGTGCACAGTGCTCGTTCCTGTCCGCAGAATGATCAGATGACATTGTGCTCAGTGCTCGTTCCTCTCCTCAGAATGATCAGATGACATTGTGCACAGTGCTCGTTCCTGTCCGCAGAATGATCAGATGACATTGTGCACAGTGCTCGTTCCTGTCCGCAGAATGATCAGATGACATTATGTTCAGTGCTCATTCCTGACCACAGAATGATCAGATGACATTGTGCTCAGTGCTCGTTCCTCTCCGCAGAATGATCAGATGACATTGTGCACAGTGCTCGTTCCTCTCCGCAGAATGATCAGATGACATTGTGCTCAGTGCTCGTTCCTCTCCGCAGAATGATCAGATGAAATTGTGCTCAGTGCTCGTTCCTGAGCACAGAATGATCAGATGACATTGTGCTCAGTGTTCGTTCCTGACCACAGAATGATCAGATGACATTGTGCTCAGTGCTCGTTCCTGACCACAGAATGATCAGATGACATTGTGCTCAGTGCTCGTTCCTGTCCGCAGAATGATCAGATGACATTGTGCTCAGTGCTCCTTCCTCTCCGCAGAACGATCAGATGACATTGTGCTCAGTGCTCCTTCCTCTCCGCAGAACGATCAGATGACATTGTGCTCAGTGCTCGTTCCTCTCCGCAGAATGATCAGATGACATTGTGCTCAGTGCTCGTTCCTGACCACAGAATGATCAGATGACATTGTGCTCAGTGCTCGTTCCTGACCACAGAATGATCAGATGACATTGTGCACAGTGCTCGTTCCTCTCCGCAGAATGATCAGATGACATTGTGCACAGTGCTCGTTCCTCTCCACAGAATGATCAGATGACATTGTGCTCAGTGCTCGTTCCTCTCCGCAGAATGATCAGATGACATTGTGCACAGTGCTCATTCCTGTCCGCAGAATGATCAGATGACATTATGTTCAGTGCTCATTCCTGACCACAGAATGATCAGATGACATTGTGCTCAGTGCTCGTTCCTCTCCGCAGAATGATCAGATGACATTGTGCACAGTGCTCGTTCCTCTCCGCAGAATGATCAGATGACATTGTGCTCAGTGCTCGTTCCTCTCCGCAGAATGATCAGATGAAATTGTGCTCAGTGCTCGTTCCTGAGCACAGAATGATCAGATGACATTGTGCTCAGTGTTCGTTCCTGACCACAGAATGATCAGATGACATTGTGCTCAGTGCTCGTTCCTGACCACAGAATGATCAGATGACATTGTGCTCAGTGCTCGTTCCTGTCCGCAGAATGATCAGATGACATTGTGCTCAGTGCTCCTTCCTCTCCGCAGAACGATCAGATGACATTGTGCTCAGTGCTCCTTCCTCTCCGCAGAACGATCAGATGACATTGTGCTCAGTGCGCGTTCCTCTCCACAGAATGATCAGATGACATTGTGCACAGTGCTCGTTCCTGTCCGCAGAATGATCAGATGACATTGTGCACAGTGCTCATTCCTGACCACAGAATGATCAGATGACATTGTGCTCAGTGCTCGTTCCTCTCCGCAGAATGATCAGATGACATTGTGCTCAGTGCTCGTTCCTCTCCGCAGAATGATCAGATGACATTGTGCACAGTGCTCGTTCCTGTCCGCAGAATGATCAGATGACATTGTGCACAGTGCTCGTTCCTCTCCGCAGAATGATCAGATGACATTGTGCTCAGTGCTCAATCTTCTCCACAGAATGATCAGATGACATTGTGCTCAGTGCTCGTTCCTCTCCACAGAATGATCAGATGACATAGTGCTCAGTGCTCGTTCCTCTCCGCAGAATGATCAGATGACATTGTGCTCAGTGCTCGTTCCTCTCCACAGAATGATCAGATGACATTGTGCACAGTGCTCGTTCCTCTCCGCAGAATGATCAGATGACATTGTGCACAGTGCTCGTTCCTGACCACAGAATGATCAGATGACATTGTGCTCAGTGCTCGTTCCTCTCCGCAGAATGATCAGATGACATTGTGCACAGTGCTCGTTCCTCTCCACAGAATGATCAGATGACATGGTGCTCAGTGCTCGTTCCTCTCCACAGAATGATCAGATGACATTGTGCTCAGTGCTCGTTCCTCTCCCCAGAATGATCAGATGACATTGTGCTCAGTGCTCGTTCCTCTCCACAGAATGATCAGATGACATTGTGCTCAGTGCTCGTTCCTCTCCTGCAGAATGATCAGATGACATTGTGCTCAGTGCTCGTTCCTCTCCGCAGAATAATCAGATGACATTGTGCACAGTGCTCGTTCCTCTCCACAGAATGATCAGATGACATTGTGATCAGTGCTCGTTCCTCTCCACAGAATGATCAGATGACATTGTGCTCAGTGCTCGTTCCTCTCCGCAGAATGATCAGATGACATTGTGCACAGTGCTCATTCCTGACCACAGAATGATCAGATGACATGGTGCTCAGTGCTCGTTCCTCTCCACAGAATGATCAGATGACATTGTGCTCAGTGCTCGTTCCTCTCCCCAGAATGATCAGATGACATTGTGCTCAGTGCTCGTTCCTCTCCACAGAATGATCAGATGACATTGTGCTCAGTGCTCGTTCCTCTCCTGCAGAATGATCAGATGACATTGTGCTCAGTGCTCGTTCCTCTCCGCAGAATAATCAGATGACATTGTGCACAGTGCTCGTTCCTCTCCACAGAATGATCAGATGACATTGTGATCAGTGCTCGTTCCTCTCCACAGAATGATCAGATGACATTGTGCTCAGTGCTCGTTCCTCTCCGCAGAATGATCAGATGACATTGTGCACAGTGCTCATTCCTGACCACAGAATGATCAGATGACATTGTGCACAGTGCTCGTTCCTCTCCGCAGAATGATCAGATGACATTGTGCTCAGTGCGCGTTCCTCTCCACAGAATGATCAGATGACATTGTGCACAGTGCTCGTTCCTGTCCGCAGAATGATCAGATGACATTGTGCACAGTGCTCATTCCTGACCACAGAATGATCAGATGACATTGTGCTCAGTGCTCGTTCCTCTCCGCAGAATGATCAGATGACATTGTGCTCAGTGCTCGTTCCTCTCCGCAGAATGATCAGATGACATTGTGCACAGTGCTCGTTCCTGTCCGCAGAATGATCAGATGACATTGTGCACAGTGCTCGTTCCTCTCCGCAGAATGATCAGATGACATTGTGCTCAGTGCTCAATCTTCTCCACAGAATGATCAGATGACATTGTGCTCAGTGCTCGTTCCTCTCCACAGAATGATCAGATGACATAGTGCTCAGTGCTCGTTCCTCTCCGCAGAATGATCAGATGACATTGTGCTCAGTGCTCGTTCCTCTCCACAGAATGATCAGATGACATTGTGCACAGTGCTCGTTCCTCTCCGCAGAATGATCAGATGACATTGTGCACAGTGCTCGTTCCTGACCACAGAATGATCAGATGACATTGTGCTCAGTGCTCGTTCCTCTCCGCAGAATGATCAGATGACATTGTGCACAGTGCTCGTTCCTCTCCACAGAATGATCAGATGACATGGTGCTCAGTGCTCGTTCCTCTCCACAGAATGATCAGATGACATTGTGCTCAGTGCTCGTTCCTCTCCCCAGAATGATCAGATGACATTGTGCTCAGTGCTCGTTCCTCTCCACAGAATGATCAGATGACATTGTGCTCAGTGCTCGTTCCTCTCCTGCAGAATGATCAGATGACATTGTGCTCAGTGCTCGTTCCTCTCCGCAGAATAATCAGATGACATTGTGCACAGTGCTCGTTCCTCTCCACAGAATGATCAGATGACATTGTGATCAGTGCTCGTTCCTCTCCACAGAATGATCAGATGACATTGTGCTCAGTGCTCGTTCCTCTCCGCAGAATGATCAGATGACATTGTGCACAGTGCTCATTCCTGACCACAGAATGATCAGATGACATTGTGCACAGTGCTCGTTCCTCTCCGCAGAATGATCAGATGACATTGTGCTCAGTGCGCGTTCCTCTCCACAGAATGATCAGATGACATTGTGCACAGTGCTCGTTCCTGTCCGCAGAATGATCAGATGACATTGTGCACAGTGCTCATTCCTGACCACAGAATGATCAGATGACATTGTGCTCAGTGCTCGTTCCTCTCCGCAGAATGATCAGATGACATTGTGCTCAGTGCTCGTTCCTCTCCGCAGAATGATCAGATGACATTGTGCTCAGTGCTCGTTCCTGATCACAGAATGATCAGATGACATTGTGTTCAGTGCTCGTTCCTGATCACAGAATGATCAGATGACATTGTGTTCAGTGCTCGTTCCTCTCCACAGAATGATCAGATGACATTGTGCTCAGTGCTCGTTCCTGACCACAGAATGATCAGATGACATTGTGCTCAGTGCTCGTTCCTCTCCACAGAATGATCAGATGACATTGTGCTCAGTGCTCAATCTTCTCCACAGAATGATCAGATGACATTGTGCTCAGTGCTCGTTCCTCTCCACAGAATGATCAGATGACATAGTGCTCAGTGCTCGTTCCTCTCCGCAGAATGATCAGATGACATTGTGCTCAGTGCTCGTTCCTCTCCACAGAATGATCAGATGACATTGTGCACAGTGCTCGTTCCTCTCCGCAGAATGATCAGATGACATTGTGCACAGTGCTCGTTCCTGACCACAGAATGATCAGATGACATTGTGCTCAGTGCTCGTTCCTCTCCGCAGAATGATCAGATGACATTGTGCACAGTGCTCGTTCCTCTCCACAGAATGATCAGATGACATGGTGCTCAGTGCTCGTTCCTCTCCACAGAATGATCAGATGACATTGTGCTCAGTGCTCGTTCCTCTCCCCAGAATGATCAGATGACATTGTGCTCAGTGCTCGTTCCTCTCCACAGAATGATCAGATGACATTGTGCTCAGTGCTCGTTCCTCTCCTGCAGAATGATCAGATGACATTGTGCTCAGTGCTCGTTCCTCTCCGCAGAATAATCAGATGACATTGTGCACAGTGCTCGTTCCTCTCCACAGAATGATCAGATGACATTGTGATCAGTGCTCGTTCCTCTCCACAGAATGATCCGATGACATTGTGCTCAGTGCTCGTTCCTCTCCGCAGAATGATCAGATGACATTGTGCACAGTGCTCATTCCTGACCACAGAATGATCAGATGACATTGTGCACAGTGCTCGTTCCTCTCCGCAGAATGATCAGATGACATTGTGCTCAGTGCGCGTTCCTCTCCACAGAATGATCAGATGACATTGTGCACAGTGCTCGTTCCTGTCCGCAGAATGATCAGATGACATTGTGCACAGTGCTCATTCCTGACCACAGAATGATCAGATGACATTGTGCTCAGTGCTCGTTCCTCTCCGCAGAATGATCAGATGACATTGTGCTCAGTGCTCGTTCCTCTCCGCAGAATGATCAGATGACATTGTGCACAGTGCTCGTTCCTGTCCGCAGAATGATCAGATGACATTGTGCACAGTGCTCGTTCCTCTCCGCAGAATGATCAGATGACATTGTGCTCAGTGCTCAATCTTCTCCACAGAATGATCAGATGACATTGTGCTCAGTGCTCGTTCCTCTCCACAGAATGATCAGATGACATAGTGCTCAGTGCTCGTTCCTCTCCGCAGAATGATCAGATGACATTGTGCTCAGTGCTCGTTCCTCTCCACAGAATGATCAGATGACATTGTGCACAGTGCTCGTTCCTCTCCGCAGAATGATCAGATGACATTGTGCACAGTGCTCGTTCCTGACCACAGAATGATCAGATGACATTGTGCTCAGTGCTCGTTCCTCTCCGCAGAATGATCAGATGACATTGTGCACAGTGCTCGTTCCTCTCCACAGAATGATCAGATGACATGGTGCTCAGTGCTCGTTCCTCTCCACAGAATGATCAGATGACATTGTGCTCAGTGCTCGTTCCTCTCCCCAGAATGATCAGATGACATTGTGCTCAGTGCTCGTTCCTCTCCACAGAATGATCAGATGACATTGTGCTCAGTGCTCGTTCCTCTCCTGCAGAATGATCAGATGACATTGTGCTCAGTGCTCGTTCCTCTCCGCAGAATAATCAGATGACATTGTGCACAGTGCTCGTTCCTCTCCACAGAATGATCAGATGACATTGTGATCAGTGCTCGTTCCTCTCCACAGAATGATCAGATGACATTGTGCTCAGTGCTCGTTCCTCTCCGCAGAATGATCAGATGACATTGTGCACAGTGCTCATTCCTGACCACAGAATGATCAGATGACATTGTGCACAGTGCTCGTTCCTCTCCGCAGAATGATCAGATGACATTGTGCTCAGTGCGCGTTCCTCTCCACAGAATGATCAGATGACATTGTGCACAGTGCTCGTTCCTGTCCGCAGAATGATCAGATGACATTGTGCACAGTGCTCATTCCTGACCACAGAATGATCAGATGACATTGTGCTCAGTGCTCGTTCCTCTCCGCAGAATGATCAGATGACATTGTGCTCAGTGCTCGTTCCTCTCCGCAGAATGATCAGATGACATTGTGCACAGTGCTCGTTCCTGTCCGCAGAATGATCAGATGACATTGTGCACAGTGCTCGTTCCTCTCCGCAGAATGATCAGATGACATTGTGCTCAGTGCTCATTCCTGTCCGCAGAATGATCAGATGACATTGTGCACAGTGCTCGTTCCTCTCCACAGAATGATCAGATGACATAGTGCTCAGTGCTCGTTCCTCTCCGCAGAATGATCAGATGACATTGTGCTCAGTGCTCGTTCCTCTACACAGAATGATCAGATGACATTGTGCTCAGTGCTCGTTCCTCTCCACAGAATGATCAGATGACATTGTGCACAGTGCTCATTCCTCTCCTCAGAATGATCAGATGACATTGTGCACAGTGCTCATTCCTGACCACAGAATGAACAGATGACATTGTGCA
The DNA here is from genome assembly GCF_042186555.1 of Aquarana catesbeiana. Classification (NCBI taxonomy): domain Eukaryota; kingdom Metazoa; phylum Chordata; class Amphibia; order Anura; family Ranidae; genus Aquarana; species Aquarana catesbeiana. Next base: position 810,685,940 of record NC_133325.1, on the reverse strand, counting down.
CAGTGCTCGTTCCTCTCCGCAGAATGATCAGATGACATTGTGCTCAGTGCTCGTTCCTCTCCACAGAATGATCAGATGACATTGTGCACAGTGCTCGTTCCTGTCCGCAGAATGATCAGATGACATTGTGCTCAGTGCTCGTTCCTCTCCACAGAATGATCAGATGACATTGTGCTCAGTGCTCGTTCCTCTCCGCAGAATGATCAGATGACATTGTGCACAGTGCTCGTTCCTCTCCGCAGAATGATCAGATGACATTGTGCACAGTGCTCGTTCCTCTCCGCAGAATGATCAGATGACATTGTGCTCAGTGCTCGTTCCTCTCCGCAGAATGATCAGATGACATTGTGCACAGTGCTCGTTCCTCTCCACAGAATGATCAGGTGACATTGTGCTCAGTGCTCGTTCCTCTCCGCAGAATGATCAGATGACATTGTGATCAGTGCTCGTTCCTCTCCACAGAATGATCAGATGACATTGTGCTCAGTGCTCGTTCCTCTCCACAGAATGATCAGATGACATTGTGCTCAGTGCTCGTTCCTGTCCGCAGAATGATCAGATGACATTGTGCACAGTGCTCGTTCCTGTCCGCAGAATGATCAGATGACATTGTGCACAGTGCTCGTTCCTCTCCGCAGAATGATCAGATGACATTGTGCTCAGTGCTCATTCCTGTCCGCAGAATGATCAGATGACATTGTGCACAGTGCTCGTTCCTCTCCACAGAATGATCAGATGACATTGTGCTCAGTGCTCGTTCCTCTCCACAGAATGATCAGATGACATTGTGCACAGTGCTCGTTCCTGACCACAGAATGATCAGATGACATTGTGCACAGTGCTCGTTCCTCTCCGCAGAATGATCAGATGACATTGTGCACAGTGCTCGTTCCTCTCCGCAGAATGATCAGATGACATTGTGCTCAGTGCTCGTTCCTGTCCGCAGAATGATCAGATGACATTGTGCACAGTGCTCGTTCCTCTCCACAGAATGATCAGATGACATTGTGCTCAGTGCTCGTTCCTGTCCGCAGAATGATCAGATGACATTGTGCACAGTGCTCGTTCCTCTCCACAGAATGATCAGATGACATTGTGCTCAGTGCTCGTTCCTCTCCGCAGAATGATCAGATGACATTGTGCTCAGTGCTCGTTCCTCTCCGCAGAATGATCAGATGACATTGTGATCAGTGCTCGTTCCTCTCCACAGAATGATCAGATGACATTGTGCTCAGTGCTCGTTCCTCTCCACAGAATGATCAGATGACATTGTGCTCAGTGCTCGTTCCTGTCCGCAGAATGATCAGATGACATTGTGCACAGTGCTCGTTCCTCTCCACAGAATGATCAGATGACATTGTGCTCAGTGCTCGTTCCTCTCCGCAGAATGATCAGATGACATTGTGCACAGTGCTCGTTCCTCTCCGCAGAATGATCAGATGACATTGTGCACAGTGCTCGTTCCTCTCCACAGAATGATCAGATGACATTGTGATCAGTGCTCGTTCCTCTCCGCAGAATGATCAGATGACATTGTGCTCAGTGCTCGTTCCTCTCCGCAGAATGATCAGATGACATTGTGCACAGTGCTCGTTCCTCTCCGCAGAATGATCAGATGACATTGTGCTCAGTGCTCGTTCCTCTCCGCAGAATGATCAGATGACATTGTGCACAGTGCTCGTTCCTGACCACAGAATGATCAGATGACATTGTGCTCAGTGCTCGTTCCTCTCCGCAGAATGATCAGATGACATTGTGCACAGTGCTCGTTCCTCTCCACAGAATGATCAGATGACATTGTGCTCAGTGCTCGTTCCTCTCCACAGAATGATCAGATGACATTGTGCTCAGTGCTCGTTCCTCTCCGCAGAATGATCAGATGACATTGTGCACAGTGCTCGTTCCTGTCCGCAGAATGATCAGATGACATTGTGCACAGTGCTCGTTCCTCTCCACAGAAGGATCAGATGACATTGTGCTCAGTGCTCGTTCCTCTCCTGCAGAATGATCAGATGACATTGTGCTCAGTGCTCGTTCCTCTCCGCAGAATAATCAGATGACATTGTGCACAGTGCTCGTTCCTCTCCACAGAATGATCAGATGACATTGTGATCAGTGCTCGTTCCTCTCCACAGAATGATCAGATGACATTGTGCTCAGTGCTCGTTCCTCTCCGCAGAATGATCAGATGACATTGTGCACAGTGCTCATTCCTGACCACAGAATGATCAGATGACATTGTGCACAGTGCTCGTTCCTCTCCGCAGAATGATCAGATGACATTGTGCTCAGTGCTCGTTCCTCTCCACAGAATGATCAGATGACATTGTGCACAGTGCTCGTTCCTGTCCGCAGAATGATCAGATGACATTGTGCTCAGTGCTCGTTCCTCTCCACAGAATGATCAGATGACATTGTGCTCAGTGCTCGTTCCTCTCCGCAGAATGATCAGATGACATTGTGCACAGTGCTCGTTCCTCTCCGCAGAATGATCAGATGACATTGTGCACAGTGCTCGTTCCTCTCCGCAGAATGATCAGATGACATTGTGCTCAGTGCTCGTTCCTGTCTGCAGAATGATCAGATGACATTGTGATCAGTGCTCGTTCCTCTCCGCAGAATGATCAGATGACATTGTGCACAGTGCTCGTTCCTCTCCACAGAATGATCAGATGACATTGTGCTCAGTGCTCGTTCCTCTCCACAGAATGATCAGATGACATTGTGCTCAGTGCTCGTTCCTCTCCGCAGAATGATCAGATGACATTGTGCACAGTGCTCGTTCCTGTCCGCGGAATGATCAGATGACATTGTGCACAGTGCTCGTTCCTCTCCACAGAATGATCAGATGACATTGTGCTCAGTGCTCGTTCCTCTCCGCAGTATGATCAGATGACATTGTGCTCAGTGCTCGTTCCTCTCCACAGAATGATCAGATGACATTGTGCTCAGTGCTCGTTCCTCTCCACAGAATGATCAGATGACATTGTGCTCAGTGCTCGTTCCTCTCCGCAGAATGATCAGATGACATTGTGCTCAGTGCTCGTTCCTCTCCACAGAATGATCAGATGACATTGTGCTCAGTGCTCGTTCCTCTCCACAGAATGATCAGATGACATTGTGCTCAGTGCTCGTTCCTCTCCGCAGAATGATCAGATGACATTGTGCTCAGTGCTCGTTCCTCTCCACAGAATGATCAGATGACATTGTGCTCAGTGCTCGTTCCTCTCCGCAGAATGATCAGATGACATTGTGCACAGTGCTCATTCCTGACCACAGAATGATCAGATGACATTGTGCACAGTGCTCGTTCCTCTCCGCAGAATGATCAGATGACATTGTGCTCAGTGCTCGTTCCTCTCCACAGAATGATCAGATGACATTGTGCACAGTGCTCGTTCCTGTCCGCAGAATGATCAGATGACATTGTGCTCAGTGCTCGTTCCTCTCCACAGAATGATCAGATGACATTGTGCTCAGTGCTCGTTCCTCTCCGCAGAATGATCAGATGACATTGTGCACAGTGCTCGTTCCTCTCCGCAGAATGATCAGATGACATTGTGCACAGTGCTCGTTCCTCTCCGCAGAATGATCAGATGACATTGTGCTCAGTGCTCGTTCCTGTCTGCAGAATGATCAGATGACATTGTGATCAGTGCTCGTTCCTCTCCGCAGAATGATCAGATGACATTGTGCACAGTGCTCGTTCCTCTCCACAGAATGATCAGATGACATTGTGCTCAGTGCTCGTTCCTCTCCACAGAATGATCAGATGACATTGTGCTCAGTGCTCGTTCCTCTCCGCAGAATGATCAGATGACATTGTGCTCAGTGCTCGTTCCTCTCCACAGAATGATCAGATGACATTGTGCTCAGTGCTCGTTCCTCTCCACAGAATGATCAGATGACATTGTGCTCAGTGCTCGTTCCTCTCCGCAGAATGATCAGATGACATTGTGCTCAGTGCTCGTTCCTCTCCACAGAATGATCAGATGACATTGTGCTCAGTGCTCGTTCCTCTCCGCAGAATGATCAGATGACATTGTGCTCAGTGCTCGTTCCTGTCCGCAGAATGATCAGATGAAATTGTGCTCAGTGCTCGTTCCTCTCCTCAGAATGATCAGATGACATTGTGCACAGTGCTCGTTCCTGTCCGCAGAATGATCAGATGACATTGTGCTCAGTGCTCGTTCCTCTCCTCAGAATGATCAGATGACATTGTGCACAGTGCTCGTTCCTGTCCGCAGAATGATCAGATGACATTGTGCACAGTGCTCGTTCCTGTCCGCAGAATGATCAGATGACATTATGTTCAGTGCTCATTCCTGACCACAGAATGATCAGATGACATTGTGCTCAGTGCTCGTTCCTCTCCGCAGAATGATCAGATGACATTGTGCACAGTGCTCGTTCCTCTCCGCAGAATGATCAGATGACATTGTGCTCAGTGCTCGTTCCTCTCCGCAGAATGATCAGATGAAATTGTGCTCAGTGCTCGTTCCTGAGCACAGAATGATCAGATGACATTGTGCTCAGTGTTCGTTCCTGACCACAGAATGATCAGATGACATTGTGCTCAGTGCTCGTTCCTGACCACAGAATGATCAGATGACATTGTGCTCAGTGCTCGTTCCTGTCCGCAGAATGATCAGATGACATTGTGCTCAGTGCTCCTTCCTCTCCGCAGAACGATCAGATGACATTGTGCTCAGTGCTCCTTCCTCTCCGCAGAACGATCAGATGACATTGTGCTCAGTGCTCGTTCCTCTCCGCAGAATGATCAGATGACATTGTGCTCAGTGCTCGTTCCTGACCACAGAATGATCAGATGACATTGTGCTCAGTGCTCGTTCCTGACCACAGAATGATCAGATGACATTGTGCACAGTGCTCGTTCCTCTCCGCAGAATGATCAGATGACATTGTGCACAGTGCTCGTTCCTCTCCACAGAATGATCAGATGACATTGTGCTCAGTGCTCGTTCCTCTCCGCAGAATGATCAGATGACATTGTGCACAGTGCTCATTCCTGTCCGCAGAATGATCAGATGACATTATGTTCAGTGCTCATTCCTGACCACAGAATGATCAGATGACATTGTGCTCAGTGCTCGTTCCTCTCCGCAGAATGATCAGATGACATTGTGCACAGTGCTCGTTCCTCTCCGCAGAATGATCAGATGACATTGTGCTCAGTGCTCGTTCCTCTCCGCAGAATGATCAGATGAAATTGTGCTCAGTGCTCGTTCCTGAGCACAGAATGATCAGATGACATTGTGCACAGTGCTCGTTCCTGACCACAGAATGATCAGATGACATTGTGCACAGTGCTCGTTCCTCTCCGCAGAATGATCAGATGACATTGTGCACAGTGCTCGTTCCTCTCCGCAGAATGATCAGATGACATTGTGCTCAGTGCTCGTTCCTGTCCGCAGAATGATCAGATGACATTGTGCACAGTGCTCGTTCCTCTCCACAGAATGATCAGATGACATTGTGCTCAGTGCTCGTTCCTGTCCGCAGAATGATCAGATGACATTGTGCACAGTGCTCGTTCCTCTCCACAGAATGATCAGATGACATTGTGCTCAGTGCTCGTTCCTCTCCGCAGAATGATCAGATGACATTGTGCTCAGTGCTCGTTCCTCTCCGCAGAATGATCAGATGACATTGTGATCAGTGCTCGTTCCTCTCCACAGAATGATCAGATGACATTGTGCTCAGTGCTCGTTCCTCTCCACAGAATGATCAGATGACATTGTGCTCAGTGCTCGTTCCTGTCCGCAGAATGATCAGATGACATTGTGCACAGTGCTCGTTCCTCTCCACAGAATGATCAGATGACATTGTGCTCAGTGCTCGTTCCTCTCCGCAGAATGATCAGATGACATTGTGCACAGTGCTCGTTCCTCTCCGCAGAATGATCAGATGACATTGTGCACAGTGCTCGTTCCTCTCCACAGAATGATCAGATGACATTGTGATCAGTGCTCGTTCCTCTCCGCAGAATGATCAGATGACATTGTGCTCAGTGCTCGTTCCTCTCCGCAGAATGATCAGATGACATTGTGCACAGTGCTCGTTCCTCTCCGCAGAATGATCAGATGACATTGTGCTCAGTGCTCGTTCCTCTCCGCAGAATGATCAGATGACATTGTGCACAGTGCTCGTTCCTGACCACAGAATGATCAGATGACATTGTGCTCAGTGCTCGTTCCTCTCCGCAGAATGATCAGATGACATTGTGCACAGTGCTCGTTCCTCTCCACAGAATGATCAGATGACATTGTGCTCAGTGCTCGTTCCTCTCCACAGAATGATCAGATGACATTGTGCTCAGTGCTCGTTCCTCTCCGCAGAATGATCAGATGACATTGTGCACAGTGCTCGTTCCTGTCCGCAGAATGATCAGATGACATTGTGCACAGTGCTCGTTCCTCTCCACAGAAGGATCAGATGACATTGTGCTCAGTGCTCGTTCCTCTCCTGCAGAATGATCAGATGACATTGTGCTCAGTGCTCGTTCCTCTCCGCAGAATAATCAGATGACATTGTGCACAGTGCTCGTTCCTCTCCACAGAATGATCAGATGACATTGTGATCAGTGCTCGTTCCTCTCCACAGAATGATCAGATGACATTGTGCTCAGTGCTCGTTCCTCTCCGCAGAATGATCAGATGACATTGTGCACAGTGCTCATTCCTGACCACAGAATGATCAGATGACATTGTGCACAGTGCTCGTTCCTCTCCGCAGAATGATCAGATGACATTGTGCTCAGTGCTCGTTCCTCTCCACAGAATGATCAGATGACATTGTGCACAGTGCTCGTTCCTGTCCGCAGAATGATCAGATGACATTGTGCTCAGTGCTCGTTCCTCTCCACAGAATGATCAGATGACATTGTGCTCAGTGCTCGTTCCTCTCCGCAGAATGATCAGATGACATTGTGCACAGTGCTCGTTCCTCTCCGCAGAATGATCAGATGACATTGTGCACAGTGCTCGTTCCTCTCCGCAGAATGATCAGATGACATTGTGCTCAGTGCTCGTTCCTGTCTGCAGAATGATCAGATGACATTGTGATCAGTGCTCGTTCCTCTCCGCAGAATGATCAGATGACATTGTGCACAGTGCTCGTTCCTCTCCACAGAATGATCAGATGACATTGTGCTCAGTGCTCGTTCCTCTCCACAGAATGATCAGATGACATTGTGCTCAGTGCTCGTTCCTCTCCGCAGAATGATCAGATGACATTGTGCACAGTGCTCGTTCCTGTCCGCGGAATGATCAGATGACATTGTGCACAGTGCTCGTTCCTCTCCACAGAATGATCAGATGACATTGTGCTCAGTGCTCGTTCCTCTCCGCAGTATGATCAGATGACATTGTGCTCAGTGCTCGTTCCTCTCCACAGAATGATCAGATGACATTGTGCTCAGTGCTCGTTCCTCTCCACAGAATGATCAGATGACATTGTGCTCAGTGCTCGTTCCTCTCCGCAGAATGATCAGATGACATTGTGCTCAGTGCTCGTTCCTCTCCACAGAATGATCAGATGACATTGTGCTCAGTGCTCGTTCCTCTCCACAGAATGATCAGATGACATTGTGCTCAGTGCTCGTTCCTCTCCGCAGAATGATCAGATGACATTGTGCTCAGTGCTCGTTCCTCTCCACAGAATGATCAGATGACATTGTGCTCAGTGCTCGTTCCTCTCCGCAGAATGATCAGATGACATTGTGCTCAGTGCTCGTTCCTGTCCGCAGAATGATCAGATGAAATTGTGCTCAGTGCTCGTTCCTCTCCTCAGAATGATCAGATGACATTGTGCACAGTGCTCGTTCCTGTCCGCAGAATGATCAGATGACATTGTGCTCAGTGCTCGTTCCTCTCCTCAGAATGATCAGATGACATTGTGCACAGTGCTCGTTCCTGTCCGCAGAATGATCAGATGACATTGTGCACAGTGCTCGTTCCTGTCCGCAGAATGATCAGATGACATTATGTTCAGTGCTCATTCCTGACCACAGAATGATCAGATGACATTGTGCTCAGTGCTCGTTCCTCTCCGCAGAATGATCAGATGACATTGTGCACAGTGCTCGTTCCTCTCCGCAGAATGATCAGATGACATTGTGCTCAGTGCTCGTTCCTCTCCGCAGAATGATCAGATGAAATTGTGCTCAGTGCTCGTTCCTGAGCACAGAATGATCAGATGACATTGTGCTCAGTGTTCGTTCCTGACCACAGAATGATCAGATGACATTGTGCTCAGTGCTCGTTCCTGACCACAGAATGATCAGATGACATTGTGCTCAGTGCTCGTTCCTGTCCGCAGAATGATCAGATGACATTGTGCTCAGTGCTCCTTCCTCTCCGCAGAACGATCAGATGACATTGTGCTCAGTGCTCCTTCCTCTCCGCAGAACGATCAGATGACATTGTGCTCAGTGCTCGTTCCTCTCCGCAGAATGATCAGATGACATTGTGCTCAGTGCTCGTTCCTGACCACAGAATGATCAGATGACATTGTGCTCAGTGCTCGTTCCTGACCACAGAATGATCAGATGACATTGTGCACAGTGCTCGTTCCTCTCCGCAGAATGATCAGATGACATTGTGCACAGTGCTCGTTCCTCTCCACAGAATGATCAGATGACATTGTGCTCAGTGCTCGTTCCTCTCCGCAGAATGATCAGATGACATTGTGCACAGTGCTCATTCCTGTCCGCAGAATGATCAGATGACATTATGTTCAGTGCTCATTCCTGACCACAGAATGATCAGATGACATTGTGCTCAGTGCTCGTTCCTCTCCGCAGAATGATCAGATGACATTGTGCACAGTGCTCGTTCCTCTCCGCAGAATGATCAGATGACATTGTGCTCAGTGCTCGTTCCTCTCCGCAGAATGATCAGATGAAATTGTGCTCAGTGCTCGTTCCTGAGCACAGAATGATCAGATGACATTGTGCTCAGTGTTCGTTCCTGACCACAGAATGATCAGATGACATTGTGCTCAGTGCTCGTTCCTGACCACAGAATGATCAGATGACATTGTGCTCAGTGCTCGTTCCTGTCCGCAGAATGATCAGATGACATTGTGCTCAGTGCTCCTTCCTCTCCGCAGAACGATCAGATGACATTGTGCTCAGTGCTCCTTCCTCTCCGCAGAACGATCAGATGACATTGTGCTCAGTGCGCGTTCCTCTCCACAGAATGATCAGATGACATTGTGCACAGTGCTCGTTCCTGTCCGCAGAATGATCAGATGACATTGTGCACAGTGCTCATTCCTGACCACAGAATGATCAGATGACATTGTGCTCAGTGCTCGTTCCTCTCCGCAGAATGATCAGATGACATTGTGCTCAGTGCTCGTTCCTCTCCGCAGAATGATCAGATGACATTGTGCACAGTGCTCGTTCCTGTCCGCAGAATGATCAGATGACATTGTGCACAGTGCTCGTTCCTCTCCGCAGAATGATCAGATGACATTGTGCTCAGTGCTCAATCTTCTCCACAGAATGATCAGATGACATTGTGCTCAGTGCTCGTTCCTCTCCACAGAATGATCAGATGACATAGTGCTCAGTGCTCGTTCCTCTCCGCAGAATGATCAGATGACATTGTGCTCAGTGCTCGTTCCTCTCCACAGAATGATCAGATGACATTGTGCACAGTGCTCGTTCCTCTCCGCAGAATGATCAGATGACATTGTGCACAGTGCTCGTTCCTGACCACAGAATGATCAGATGACATTGTGCTCAGTGCTCGTTCCTCTCCGCAGAATGATCAGATGACATTGTGCACAGTGCTCGTTCCTCTCCACAGAATGATCAGATGACATGGTGCTCAGTGCTCGTTCCTCTCCACAGAATGATCAGATGACATTGTGCTCAGTGCTCGTTCCTCTCCCCAGAATGATCAGATGACATTGTGCTCAGTGCTCGTTCCTCTCCACAGAATGATCAGATGACATTGTGCTCAGTGCTCGTTCCTCTCCTGCAGAATGATCAGATGACATTGTGCTCAGTGCTCGTTCCTCTCCGCAGAATAATCAGATGACATTGTGCACAGTGCTCGTTCCTCTCCACAGAATGATCAGATGACATTGTGATCAGTGCTCGTTCCTCTCCACAGAATGATCAGATGACATTGTGCTCAGTGCTCGTTCCTCTCCGCAGAATGATCAGATGACATTGTGCACAGTGCTCATTCCTGACCACAGAATGATCAGATGACATTGTGCACAGTGCTCGTTCCTCTCCGCAGAATGATCAGATGACATTGTGCTCAGTGCGCGTTCCTCTCCACAGAATGATCAGATGACATTGTGCACAGTGCTCGTTCCTGTCCGCAGAATGATCAGATGACATTGTGCACAGTGCTCATTCCTGACCACAGAATGATCAGATGACATTGTGCTCAGTGCTCGTTCCTCTCCGCAGAATGATCAGATGACATTGTGCTCAGTGCTCGTTCCTCTCCGCAGAATGATCAGATGACATTGTGCACAGTGCTCGTTCCTGTCCGCAGAATGATCAGATGACATTGTGCACAGTGCTCGTTCCTCTCCGCAGAATGATCAGATGACATTGTGCTCAGTGCTCATTCCTGTCCGCAGAATGATCAGATGACATTGTGCACAGTGCTCGTTCCTCTCCACAGAATGATCAGATGACATAGTGCTCAGTGCTCGTTCCTCTCCGCAGAATGATCAGATGACATTGTGCTCAGTGCTCGTTCCTCTACACAGAATGATCAGATGACATTGTGCTCAGTGCTCGTTCCTCTCCACAGAATGATCAGATGACATTGTGCACAGTGCTCATTCCTCTCCTCAGAATGATCAGATGACATTGTGCACAGTGCTCATTCCTGACCACAGAATGAACAGATGACATTGTGCACAGTGCTCGTTCCTCTTAGCAGAATGATCAGATGACATTGTGCTCAGTGCTCGTTCCTCTCCACAGAATGATCAGATGACATTGTGCACAGTGCTCGTTCCTGTCCGCAGAATGATCAGATGACATTGTGCTCAGTGCTCGTTCCTCTCCACAGAATGATCAGATGACATTGTGCTCAGTGCTCGTTCCTCTCCGCAGAATGATCAGATGACATTGTGCACAGTGCTCGTTCCTCTCCGCAGAATGATCAGATGACATTGTGCACAGTGCTCGTTCCTCTCCGCAGAATGATCAGATGACATTGTGCTCAGTGCTCGTTCCTCTCCGCAGAATGATCAGATGACATTGTGCACAGTGCTCGTTCCTCTCCACAGAATGATCAGGTGACATTGTGCTCAGTGCTCGTTCCTCTCCGCAGAATGATCAGATGACATTGTGATCAGTGCTCGTTCCTCTCCACAGAATGATCAGATGACATTGTGCTCAGTGCTCGTTCCTCTCCACAGAATGATCAGATGACATTGTGCTCAGTGCTCGTTCCTGTCCGCAGAATGATCAGATGACATTGTGCACAGTGCTCGTTCCTGTCCGCAGAATGATCAGATGACATTGTGCACAGTGCTCGTTCCTCTCCGCAGAATGATCAGATGACATTGTGCTCAGTGCTCATTCCTGTCCGCAGAATGATCAGATGACATTGTGCACAGTGCTCGTTCCTCTCCACAGAATGATCAGATGACATTGTGCTCAGTGCTCGTTCCTCTCCACAGAATGATCAGATGACATTGTGCACAGTGCTCGTTCCTGACCACAGAATGATCAGATGACATTGTGCACAGTGCTCGTTCCTCTCCGCAGAATGATCAGATGACATTGTGCACAGTGCTCGTTCCTCTCCGCAGAATGATCAGATGACATTGTGCTCAGTGCTCGTTCCTGTCCGCAGAATGATCAGATGACATTGTGCACAGTGCTCGTTCCTCTCCACAGAATGATCAGATGACATTGTGCACAGTGCTCGTTCCTGTCCGCAGAATGATCAGATGACATTGTGCACAGTGCTCGTTCCTCTCCGCAGAATGATCAGATGACATTGTGCTCAGTGCTCATTCCTGTCCGCAGAATGATCAGATGACATTGTGCACAGTGCTCGTTCCTCTCCACAGAATGATCAGATGACATAGTGCTCAGTGCTCGTTCCTCTCCGCAGAATGATCAGATGACATTGTGCTCAGTGCTCGTTCCTCTACACAGAATGATCAGATGACATTGTGCTCAGTGCTCGTTCCTCTCCACAGAATGATCAGATGACATTGTGCACAGTGCTCATTCCTCTCCTCAGAATGATCAGATGACATTGTGCACAGTGCTCATTCCTGACCACAGAATGAACAGATGACATTGTGCACAGTGCTCGTTCCTCTTAGCAGAATGATCAGATGACATTGTGCTCAGTGCTCGTTCCTCTCCACAGAATGATCAGATGACATTGTGCACAGTGCTCGTTCCTGTCCGCAGAATGATCAGATGACATTGTGCTCAGTGCTCGTTCCTCTCCACAGAATGATCAGATGACATTGTGCTCAGTGCTCGTTCCTCTCCGCAGAATGATCAGATGACATTGTGCACAGTGCTCGTTCCTCTCCGCAGAATGATCAGATGACATTGTGCACAGTGCTCGTTCCTCTCCGCAGAATGATCAGATGACATTGTGCTCAGTGCTCGTTCCTCTCCGCAGAATGATCAGATGACATTGTGCACAGTGCTCGTTCCTCTCCACAGAATGATCAGGTGACATTGTGCTCAGTGCTCGTTCCTCTCCGCAGAATGATCAGATGACATTGTGATCAGTGCTCGTTCCTCTCCACAGAATGATCAGATGACATTGTGCTCAGTGCTCGTTCCTCTCCACAGAATGATCAGATGACATTGTGCTCAGTGCTCGTTCCTGTCCGCAGAATGATCAGATGACATTGTGCACAGTGCTCGTTCCTGTCCGCAGAATGATCAGATGACATTGTGCACAGTGCTCGTTCCTCTCCGCAGAATGATCAGATGACATTGTGCTCAGTGCTCATTCCTGTCCGCAGAATGATCAGATGACATTGTGCACAGTGCTCGTTCCTCTCCACAGAATGATCAGATGACATTGTGCTCAGTGCTCGTTCCTCTCCACAGAATGATCAGATGACATTGTGCACAGTGCTCGTTCCTGACCACAGAATGATCAGATGACATTGTGCACAGTGCTCGTTCCTCTCCGCAGAATGATCAGATGACATTGTGCACAGTGCTCGTTCCTCTCCGCAGAATGATCAGATGACATTGTGCTCAGTGCTCGTTCCTGTCCGCAGAATGATCAGATGACATTGTGCACAGTGCTCGTTCCTCTCCACAGAATGATCAGATGACATTGTGCTCAGTGCTCGTTCCTGTCCGCAGAATGATCAGATGACATTGTGCACAGTGCTCGTTCCTCTCCACAGAATGATCAGATGACATTGTGCTCAGTGCTCGTTCCTCTCCGCAGAATGATCAGATGACATTGTGCTCAGTGCTCGTTCCTCTCCGCAGAATGATCAGATGACATTGTGATCAGTGCTCGTTCCTCTCCACAGAATGATCAGATGACATTGTGCTCAGTGCTCGTTCCTCTCCACAGAATGATCAGATGACATTGTGCTCAGTGCTCGTTCCTGTCCGCAGAATGATCAGATGACATTGTGCACAGTGCTCGTTCCTCTCCACAGAATGATCAGATGACATTGTGCTCAGTGCTCGTTCCTCTCCGCAGAATGATCAGATGACATTGTGCACAGTGCTCGTTCCTCTCCGCAGAATGATCAGATGACATTGTGCACAGTGCTCGTTCCTCTCCACAGAATGATCAGATGACATTGTGATCAGTGCTCGTTCCTCTCCGCAGAATGATCAGATGACATTGTGCTCAGTGCTCGTTCCTCTCCGCAGAATGATCAGATGACATTGTGCACAGTGCTCGTTCCTCTCCGCAGAATGATCAGATGACATTGTGCTCAGTGCTCGTTCCTCTCCGCAGAATGATCAGATGACATTGTGCACAGTGCTCGTTCCTGACCACAGAATGATCAGATGACATTGTGCTCAGTGCTCGTTCCTCTCCGCAGAATGATCAGATGACATTGTGCACAGTGCTCGTTCCTCTCCACAGAATGATCAGATGACATTGTGCTCAGTGCTCGTTCCTCTCCACAGAATGATCAGATGACATTGTGCTCAGTGCTCGTTCCTCTCCGCAGAATGATCAGATGACATTGTGCACAGTGCTCGTTCCTGTCCGCAGAATGATCAGATGACATTGTGCACAGTGCTCGTTCCTCTCCACAGAAGGATCAGATGACATTGTGCTCAGTGCTCGTTCCTCTCCTGCAGAATGATCAGATGACATTGTGCTCAGTGCTCGTTCCTCTCCGCAGAATAATCAGATGACATTGTGCACAGTGCTCGTTCCTCTCCACAGAATGATCAGATGACATTGTGATCAGTGCTCGTTCCTCTCCACAGAATGATCAGATGACATTGTGCTCAGTGCTCGTTCCTCTCCGCAGAATGATCAGATGACATTGTGCACAGTGCTCATTCCTGACCACAGAATGATCAGATGACATTGTGCACAGTGCTCGTTCCTCTCCGCAGAATGATCAGATGACATTGTGCTCAGTGCTCGTTCCTCTCCACAGAATGATCAGATGACATTGTGCACAGTGCTCGTTCCTGTCCGCAGAATGATCAGATGACATTGTGCTCAGTGCTCGTTCCTCTCCACAGAATGATCAGATGACATTGTGCTCAGTGCTCGTTCCTCTCCGCAGAATGATCAGATGACATTGTGCACAGTGCTCGTTCCTCTCCGCAGAATGATCAGATGACATTGTGCACAGTGCTCGTTCCTCTCCGCAGAATGATCAGATGACATTGTGCTCAGTGCTCGTTCCTGTCTGCAGAATGATCAGATGACATTGTGATCAGTGCTCGTTCCTCTCCGCAGAATGATCAGATGACATTGTGCACAGTGCTCGTTCCTCTCCACAGAATGATCAGATGACATTGTGCTCAGTGCTCGTTCCTCTCCACAGAATGATCAGATGACATTGTGCTCAGTGCTCGTTCCTCTCCGCAGAATGATCAGATGACATTGTGCACAGTGCTCGTTCCTGTCCGCGGAATGATCAGATGACATTGTGCACAGTGCTCGTTCCTCTCCACAGAATGATCAGATGACATTGTGCTCAGTGCTCGTTCCTCTCCGCAGTATGATCAGATGACATTGTGCTCAGTGCTCGTTCCTCTCCACAGAATGATCAGATGACATTGTGCTCAGTGCTCGTTCCTCTCCACAGAATGATCAGATGACATTGTGCTCAGTGCTCGTTCCTCTCCGCAGAATGATCAGATGACATTGTGCTCAGTGCTCGTTCCTCTCCACAGAATGATCAGATGACATTGTGCTCAGTGCTCGTTCCTCTCCACAGAATGATCAGATGACATTGTGCTCAGTGCTCGTTCCTCTCCGCAGAATGATCAGATGACATTGTGCTCAGTGCTCGTTCCTCTCCACAGAATGATCAGATGACATTGTGCTCAGTGCTCGTTCCTCTCCGCAGAATGATCAGATGACATTGTGCTCAGTGCTCGTTCCTGTCCGCAGAATGATCAGATGAAATTGTGCTCAGTGCTCGTTCCTCTCCTCAGAATGATCAGATGACATTGTGCACAGTGCTCGTTCCTGTCCGCAGAATGATCAGATGACATTGTGCTCAGTGCTCGTTCCTCTCCTCAGAATGATCAGATGACATTGTGCACAGTGCTCGTTCCTGTCCGCAGAATGATCAGATGACATTGTGCACAGTGCTCGTTCCTGTCCGCAGAATGATCAGATGACATTATGTTCAGTGCTCATTCCTGACCACAGAATGATCAGATGACATTGTGCTCAGTGCTCGTTCCTCTCCGCAGAATGATCAGATGACATTGTGCACAGTGCTCGTTCCTCTCCGCAGAATGATCAGATGACATTGTGCTCAGTGCTCGTTCCTCTCCGCAGAATGATCAGATGAAATTGTGCTCAGTGCTCGTTCCTGAGCACAGAATGATCAGATGACATTGTGCTCAGTGTTCGTTCCTGACCACAGAATGATCAGATGACATTGTGCTCAGTGCTCGTTCCTGACCACAGAATGATCAGATGACATTGTGCTCAGTGCTCGTTCCTGTCCGCAGAATGATCAGATGACATTGTGCTCAGTGCTCCTTCCTCTCCGCAGAACGATCAGATGACATTGTGCTCAGTGCTCCTTCCTCTCCGCAGAACGATCAGATGACATTGTGCTCAGTGCTCGTTCCTCTCCGCAGAATGATCAGATGACATTGTGCTCAGTGCTCGTTCCTGACCACAGAATGATCAGATGACATTGTGCTCAGTGCTCGTTCCTGACCACAGAATGATCAGATGACATTGTGCACAGTGCTCGTTCCTCTCCGCAGAATGATCAGATGACATTGTGCACAGTGCTCGTTCCTCTCCACAGAATGATCAGATGACATTGTGCTCAGTGCTCGTTCCTCTCCGCAGAATGATCAGATGACATTGTGCACAGTGCTCATTCCTGTCCGCAGAATGATCAGATGACATTATGTTCAGTGCTCATTCCTGACCACAGAATGATCAGATGACATTGTGCTCAGTGCTCGTTCCTCTCCGCAGAATGATCAGATGACATTGTGCACAGTGCTCGTTCCTCTCCGCAGAATGATCAGATGACATTGTGCTCAGTGCTCGTTCCTCTCCGCAGAATGATCAGATGAAATTGTGCTCAGTGCTCGTTCCTGAGCACAGAATGATCAGATGACATTGTGCTCAGTGTTCGTTCCTGACCACAGAATGATCAGATGACATTGTGCTCAGTGCTCGTTCCTGACCACAGAATGATCAGATGACATTGTGCTCAGTGCTCGTTCCTGTCCGCAGAATGATCAGATGACATTGTGCTCAGTGCTCCTTCCTCTCCGCAGAACGATCAGATGACATTGTGCTCAGTGCTCCTTCCTCTCCGCAGAACGATCAGATGACATTGTGCTCAGTGCTCGTTCCTCTCCGCAGAATGATCAGATGACATTGTGCACAGTGCTCGTTCCTCTCCGCAGAATGATCAGATGACATTGTGCTCAGTGCTCGTTCCTCTCCGCAGAATGATCAGATGAAATTGTGCTCAGTGCTAGTTCCTCTCCACAGAATGATCAGATGACATTGTGCACAGTGCTCGTTCCTGTCCACAGAATGATCAGATGACATTGTGCTCAGTGCTCGTTCCTGTCCACAGAACGATCAGATGACATTGTGCTCAGTGCTCCTTCCTCTCCGCAGAACGATCAGATGACATTGTGCTCAGTGCTCGTTCCTCTCCGCAGAATGATCAGATGACATTGTGCTCAGTGCTCCTTCCTCTCCGCAGAACGATCAGATGACATTGTGCTCAGTGCTCGTTCCTCTCCGCAGAATGATCAGATGACATTGTGCTCAGTGCTCGTTCCTGACCACAGAATGATCAGATGACATTGTGCTCAGTGCTCGTTCCTGACCACAGAATGATCAGATGACATTGTGCACAGTGCTCGTTCCTCTCCGCAGAATGATCAGATGACATTGTGCACAGTGCTCGTTCCTCTCCACAGAATGATCAGATGACATTGTGCTCAGTGCTCGTTCCTCTCCGCAGAATGATCAGATGACATTGTGCACAGTGCTCGTTCCTGACCACAGAATGATCAGATGACATTGTGCTCAGTGCTCGTTCCTCTCCGCAGAATCAGAACACAAGCTTTTCTTATTGCTACAAACCCCAAATTTTATGGAGAAGACCTTTATCTTCCAAGTGCTGCACCAAAAGCAAAGAGCGCACACAGAGCCCAACGTTACATATCAGTTCTGGCCATTTCTGGGCTGATAGGCAAGGATTGTAAAACAAATGCCATGGGGGCTGGGCACTGCCCTGGGGAACAGACCCCGCCTTTGTCCTTATTAGGCCGTATAAATTTGAATAAAATGAAAATTCTCCCTTTAATTTACATGTGTCGCTTTAACTGACAATGGCGCGGTCGTGTGACGTGGCTCCCAAACAAAATTGACGTTTTTTTTTCCCCACAAATAGAGCTTTCTTTTGGTGGTATTTGATCGCCTCTGCATTTTTTATTTTTTGCGCTATAAACAAAATAGGAGCGACAATTTTTTAAAAAAATGCATTATTTTTTACATTTTGCTATAATAAATATCCCCCAAAAATATATAAAAAACATTTTTTTTTCCTCAGTTTAGGCCGATCGTATTCTTCTACATATTTTTGGAAAAAAAAAAAAATCGCAATAAGCGTTTATTGATTGGTTTGTGCAAAAGTTATAGCGTTTACTAAATAGGGGATAGTTTTATGGCATTTTTATTAATAATTTTTTTTTTTTCTAGTAATGGCGGCGATCAGCGATTTTTTTTTTTTTTTTTTTTGTGACTGCGACGTTATGGCGGACATGTCGGATATTTTTTACACATTTTTGGGACCATTGTCATTTCTACAGCGATCAGTGCGATTAAAATTGCGTTGATTACTGTGTAAATGACACTGGCAGTGAAGGGGTTAACCACTAGGGGGTGGGGAGGGGTTAAGTATGTCCTAGGGGAGTAATTACTAACTGTAGGGGGGATGGGCTAGCAGTGTCATTACTCTGATCACAGCTCCCGATAACAGGGAGCAGAGATCAGTGACACTGTCACTAGGTAGAACGGGGAGATGCTGTTTACATCAGCATCTCCCCGTTCATCCTCTCTGTGAGGCGATCGCGGGTATCCCCACGGCGATTGAGTCCGCGGGACCCGCGACCCGACTCACGGAGCTCCCGGCCAGCGCGCGCCGCCGGCGGCGCACACGCAATGGCACGGCGGGGAATTCAAATGAACGTACCTGTACGTCCATTTGCCCAGCCATGCCATTCTGCCGACGTACATCGGCATGCGGCGGTCGGGAACCGGATACAGTGGAACCTCAGATTACGCGCATAGTCCGTTCCAGGAGTATGCTCGTAATCCAAAGTACTTGTAGATCAAAGCGAGTTTTCCCATTGAGAGGCGGGGCAGCGCCGGAAAGCCTCAGGAACGGCCAAAAAGGCCCAAGCACACTTCGGCTGACCTCGCCAAAACTCGGAAAGACTCCGTTCACGAGCCTTTCCGAGGTTTGCCGAGGTCAGCCGCACTGTCCTCGGACCTTTCCGTGCATTTCCGAATGGCGACAATTGGCTCCAGCACCCCCCCACCTCAGGCCAAAAGCGGTACTGCCCACCGCTTTGGCCTGAATCCTGCTCGTTTTGCGAGACAACACTCGCAAACCGAGTTAGGATTTTTAGAAATACAGTGCTTGTATTGCGAAACGCTCGTTAACCGCGTTATTCACAATCAGAGGTTCCACTGTATTTTGGTTGTTCCTCAGTTATGTTAATTATATTTCTGTACACAGTTTCCTTTGCATACGATAATGTGATCAGCCTCATCTGATTGTGTAGTATATAAATTCTGTGCTTTCAATAAACAGTTCCAGTTTTCATACAAGTTATTGTCGGCTAGTCTTGTATGGTCAGCTATAATATCTGGTTCCTATGTCCAGACTGGAGGAAGCTGTATACTGACGGAAGCACTCAGGCTGTGTGCTGGACAGTTCCTTCACATGTCCATCTTCTCCTGGTCTCCCTGCCTGACATGGAGAGGCTCCGGGCCTGGTGGCTGCGAGACATCCCAGAATTAGATAATGATGATTGGGAAGATATCTGGGACCTTCCTTTCCGTGTTTTGGTCTCCTTGCGGAATTGGCTTATTCAATTCAAAATAGGCCACAGAGCCCATTATACTTGTAGTCCTTATAGACTCCATAAAATGAGGTCCTCAAATTCGTAGAAATGTTGGAGATGTGGTCACTCTCCTGGGGATATCTTCTGGGTATGTCCCTTTATCACTAATTTTTGGAAAGAGGTGCTAGATATGATCGATGCTGTTACATCTATCTGCCTGAGGCCTATTATGGCAACTTGCTTATTAGGGCTGGTGGAAAATGTCATCCCCATGGTTGCTAGGAGAACTCAGGTCTGCTTGCTTCTCTTTTATGCTAGAAAGGCAATCGCATGTATTGGAGAAATCGGCCCCTCCTACTCCTGATTTTTGGAAACAATTAGTAAATACTAGTTTACCATTATATAAGGATACTTACTTTAATAGGGCCTGTCCCAAAAAGTATGACAAGCTGTGGTCTAGTTGATTAGGTGAGCTCACCACAGCTTCTGTAATGTCTGTGGCTTGAGTTAGTTCCATGTCTGAGGTTTTTATTTATTTTTTTGCATACAGACACATCTATAAGGCTCATACTGTTATGTACCCTATATTGTCAAAAGTATTGGGACACCTGTCTTTACACACACATGAACTTTAATGGCATCCCAGTCTTAGTCCGTAGGGTTCAATATTGGGTTGGCCCACCCTTTGCAGCTATAACAGCTTCAACTCTTCTGTGAAGGCTGTCCACAAGGTTTAGGAGTGTGTCTATGGGAATGTTTGACCATTCTTCCAGAAGTGCATTTATGGGGTCAGGCACAGATGTGGACGAGAAGGCCTGGCTCGCAGTCTCCGCTCTAATTCATCCCAACGGTGTTCTATCGGGTTGAGGTCAGCACTTTGTGCAGGCCAGTCAAGTTCCTCCACCCCAAACTCACTCATCCATGTTTTTATTTACCTTGCTTGTGTGGGGACCCCACTTAAATCCATTTGAGACTCCAAAGGTCTGGTATGTAAAGACACATGCCATTTTTTTTGGGTGACCTAAAGAAATGGTATGAATTATGGAGGAACCCCCACACCATTTTTTTTTCCCCCCACTCCTTTGCTTATGTGGAATTGGATTTCTGGCCATGTATGTTAGTAGAACAAAGCAGTGTCACTAGTTGTTAAGGACCTGGCGGTGCCTGCATCCGCCAGTATCCTTCACAACAATAGACTGCAGGAAGCTGTCAAGTGTAACAGTATAAACTGCTTTTATACGTGATGTTTGGTTCCCGCTGAATATTTCAATATTCGAGCGATCATCGGAACGCTCAAGTAGCCAAGGTTCGGTCCGCACTTATGTTCGGACCAAATCTTAAGCTCATCCATAATGATGGCTTGTACAATGTTCCTGACACTTTCACTCTATGGCTGAGGAGTCATTGTTATGATGGTTCTCACTCTATCCCTTGGGGGGTCATTGTTATAGTAGCTTTCACTCCTCCCCCAGTGAGTTATTGTTATGACTCTGACTCTACCTTTTGAGGACATATTGTTATGATGGCTCCCACTTCACCCTTGTGGGGTTATTGTTATGGTGGCTCTTACTGCGCTCTTGAGGGACCATTGTTATGGTGTCTCACTCCATCCTTGAGGGTTTATTGTTTTGGTGGCTGTTACTTCACTCTTGAGGGGTCATTGTTATGGTGGTGCCCACTTCACCCTTGAGGGGTCATTGTTATGGTGGCTCTTGCAGCACTCTTGAGGGATCATTGTTATGGTGTCTCTCATTCCACCCTTGAGGATTTATTGTTTTGGTGTCTGACACTTCACCTTTGAGGGTCATTGTTATGGTGGCTCTTATTACACTCTTGAGGGATCATTGTTATGGTGTCTCACACTTCACCCTCAAAGTCATTGATATGGTAGCTTTTCCTTCACCCTTGAGGGGTCATTGTTAAGGTGGCCCTCACTTGACCTCTGAGGGGTAATTGTTATGGTGGCTTTTACTTTAGCCTTGAGGGATCATTGTTACGGAATCCTCCAACCTTAAGGGGTCAGTGATATGGTGGTTTTTCCTTCACCCTTGAGGGGTTATAGTTATGGTGGCTTTCACTTTACCCTTGAGGGGTTATTTTTACAGTGTTTCTCTCTCCACCCTCGAGGGGTTATTGCTATGGTGGCTGCCACTTCACTCTTGAGGGGGCATTGTTAAGGTGGCCCTCACTCCACCCCTGAAGGTTCACTGTTATGGGGCTTTTACTTTACCCTTGAGGGGACATGGTTATGGGAGCTCTCACTCCACCCCCAAAGGGTCATTGTTATGGTGGCTGTCACTTCACCCTTGAGGGGTCATTGTTATGGGGGGCACTCAATCCACTCCTGAAAGTTCATTGTTATTGTGACAGTCACCCACTGACCATCTCTATTTACTGTAGCAATTCTACCAACTATAAGAATTTTTTGACAGTCTCTCAGGGCACATAGAAGTTTGGGAGGGGGTGAACTGACACAGCACCAGAGGGGTTAATGCATTAAAGCTAAAGAACAGAAAATAAAAATAAGCACAAAGTGGAGTTCTCAGGAAAGTTTAATTACTTTTTCTAGAAAATGAAAAGTGAAGCCTGTTCTAAATGGTCGGATCGTAAACATTCTGCAGAATTGCTTGAGCAATACACATCTGTGAGCTTGATTTTGTAACTAACAGAGCCAAACTCTATTCATATCCTAGAACGTCTGCTGTAATGGATTTACTCATAAAAAGTGTCCACAAGAATGTATAGGAAGATTCAAATCAGTTAGACACCTGTAAGTAGGTGATAGAGCAGGCCCCCCTAAGGTGCCCCCTCCTGCTGAGAGGAGACGAGGAGTTTAGGCAGGACCAGGGAAGGAGGTGGGAGTGAGTGGACAGCGAGAGAAGGGAGCAACATCTAGTTAAGTTTTTCTCAACCTTTTTACCCCAAAGGAACCCTTAATTTTTTCAGGTCCTGAGGAACCCTTACTAAAATTAATTAATTCGTGGTCAGTGAAATAAAATGCCCCTTACATTTTTGGTCATGCGGAATAAGGCAACCCTTACAGTGGTGGTCAAAATGCAATCCCTACGGATTGCTTAAAAGATTGTTGGCTTTATGCAACTGGCTCTACCAAGTGGTGTTAACCCCAGAATTATGCAAACACCTTAAAGCGGAGTTCCACCCAAAAATGGAACTTCCGCTTTAAGTGCAGGTGACCCCCTGATATGCCACATTTGGCATGTGATTTTTGTTGGGGGGGAGGAGCAGGTACCATGTTTTTATGGCCACCCAGCTCCCACTTACTCCCCTGGCTCTGCGGCCCCGGAAGGAAGTTCACCTCTCCCCCCTCCCTCCCTGCAAAAGATTGCCCGGCCATTTACAGCACGCAGCGCGGCTCGCGTATGCGCAGTGCGCGCCTGGCTGTGAAGCCACAGTAGGGCGCCCACAGTTAGAATGCCGGCGCCTCAGAGAGGAGGGGGAAAGGAGCGAGGCTTCCTGCACCCGCATTGCTGGACTGTGGGACAGGTGAGTGTCTGATTATTAAATGTCAGCAGCTACACTTTTTGTAGCTGCTGACTTTTAAATGGGTGGAACGCTTTAAGATAGGAGGTCAATCAGCCACAGCTCAAGAAAACCCCTAGCAACCTTTGGAGGATCCCTAGGGTTCCATGGAACCCTGGTTGAGAATGGCTGATCTAATTGGTGTGCTTCTACTCTTCCCCTTCTGGGGAGGGCAGGGTGCCTTGAAGTTCCCCCTGTACAGACCCTGCAAGAGGAGGTGTAGTGAAGCTATAGGGAGCAAGCTAACTATGGAGAAGACTCAAGCAGCCTCTGGCTGGGCCCAGATCAAATGTTCCTAACATGCTCTCTTTGAAACTGTGTTGGGGTCTTCGACCAGAGAAAGAGATATATTGGAGGTTTACAGTAAAGAACTTAACTACACTCAGCCTCAGTGTGCCTTTGTATGGTCATGAATGCAGCTCTGAAGAGACTGCGAGAATCCTACTGATGTCAACCTGGCTGTGGATACCGAGAGGGGTGAGGCCAGCATCTGGAATCCCTGGGTCCAAGGGGATGAAGGCACACAGCCAGGAGCGTGGAGAGGGAGTCCTAGCTCTGGCTGCCACCCACACATCAGGAACAGTCATTGGGCAAAGGTATTGTGTTGTCCAGAAGGTCAGTATATGTTGGGGGTTGGCTCCACTGCTTGCGATGTCCATGCACGAGGCAGCCCACCACCCGCCAACACATCAAGAACACTCCATAATATCCTTCTCCTATTTGGTGTCTAGCAAATCATAATTTCATTGTGTTAAATAATAATAAAAACTTCAGAATAGCTTTTGTCATACCTCTTGAACTTTTTGATTGAATGTAGTTAGTTCTGTACCCTCCCCTCCAGGACAACAAAATGCTGCTGCAATTTGTAGCCTTATCTCTTGTCTTGCCCTCAAAGCTATGAAGTCATTTATGAAGGCCAGTGACTCTGATATATCAGATTGGACCTACTTTGCAAGTGAACCAGACAAAAGACCATGCAAACTTTATTTAATATAATTTAATTTTAATTTAATTTATTTTACTGTTGCTAATGTTTGTGATAGATTTTCTGTGAGGCTCCATGCACACTAGCTTAAAAAAAATGCTAATTCTGAGCGTTTTTTGTACTAGCGTTTTAGGAGTGTTTAGCATTTTTTCTTCCAGAAAAAAAACACTCTAAAAAATGCCTCTACAGTAGACTACCTAATGGACATATGGATAACATTAAGAGGAACTGCAGTCTGCTCACATAATTTGTAATAAAAGCATCTTTGCTATTCAGAAGCTTCTCTCCAACCACTTTGCATATTATTATCTGCAATTCTGTACTTGCCAAATATGCTGTAGAAATCTCCCTCCACTGAGTCTGGCTGCAACCATTTTAACTGTGGGCAGCTGAAGCTGCTGCCTGTTCACTTCCTGGATTTACACAGACACACACCTCCAGCTCTGCGGCCCTCATTGACCCTTTTATGACTCATCCCCCCCTCCCTTGAGAGAGAGAGAGAGAGAGAGCTGTGCATGATGTCATAAGCCTAGGCTTTTTACCAGAAAAGAAAGAGGAAGTGGGCTGTATAAGGTATTTACCGGCAGGAAAAAAAAGTTTTACTAAAACAACAACAAGGGCAGAAGATTTAATAGATGGAAAGTTTAAAAAATGACTAAAGGTCCACTTTAGTTGCTTTTACAGGTAAAAAGCTAAACTCTTCTTCTAGGAGCAGTGTTTTTTTCAAGCCAGTGTGCATGAAGCCTAATGCTGGCCATACACTATACGAAAAATCGGCTGAAAAATCATCCGTATAGACACTTTGTTCATTTTTTGGCAAGTTAATGGGCACAAATCGATAATCGTTTGTGACGTTTTTGTGGAAAAAAAACGAACGGGAAGTTTGGAAAATTTCTGCCGAAAGTACGATAAATTGCAAGGTTAATGTGTTTCCCGTCCGAACTGTCTGCACCAGGTATATGTAAAAAAATGAACAAAAAATTATTTATTCATGTCCACTGAACAATTTATCGGTCATTATATGATGGCACGATTGTTTGCGGTCACGGTCGAACGTTCGTTTTTCGAAAATGGGTTCGGCCGATTTTCTGTATAGTGTATGGCCAGCATTAGTATTACCTGCATCATTTTTCTCATCTTTTCATTAAACCAATATCTGGAAATCAAACTGAATCTCTGAATGCTGCAATGCGAAATTAAAGAACTTTTGCCTCTTTGAAGAAGCTACAGTTATGTAAACTCTGTTACATTCCTATCTGGGTGTGCAAGCGTGTAACAGACATCTTCTTATTTAAAGGTGAGACTTGTAACTGCATATGCTGTGCACTGTTCGTGTTTCTGTTAAATCACATAGTGCCTACTGTTTCTGCATGTAAAAGGTTAACTGCTCAGGTGACCTGCCCCAACGATGAACATCTCAATCTGTTGGTGCTTAGATTGTTGTCCCAGAGCTACACCTATACCTCCTGTTTTGTGTGGCTGATTTGCACTAGAAGAAGCTCCGTGTGATGATTCTGAATCCAGAGACCCTCCCAGAAACTTCTAGCCAAGGAGTTCTAGGACTCTACCTGCTCTGCACTTCCGGTTTGCCAGATTATTGTGCTCTCTCCAGCCAAAATCCCACTTTTGTCTCTCCTGTTGCTGTCCGTATCTTCGCTACCATTCGTTATGACCTTGACTACACTTATGCTTAATCCCGACCTGCAACCACTTGTTGTTACTGACCTTCGGCTTGTTTACTATGCTTCTGCTTATCCCTACCTGCTATATCTGCTACTGGACCCCAGTACTGTGCTACTACTCCCAGATCTAAAGTGTCAATGAAAATGGTGGAAGCGTCACCAAGGAAAACAGTTACAGCTTTTTTTCAGGAATGAAATAGAAGCTTAGAGACCTGGGAATCGGGATCAGTAACAGATTTACGAGTCATGAATAAATCGTGAGATGAATCAGCCAATATTATGAGCAGGCAGGTGCAATACAACAGGCTGATCCTAATATCTCATGAAGAACAATGGTGGCGGTGGATGCTTTGCAGGCTTATCAGTCTTTTAACTGTATTGTCTGGCCCCTGAGGACCAGCTGTGATTCTCACCCATCAGTGACCAACCTGTGATATTATCCTCCTTCAAACTCCCACATAGCTGAGGGAGGTATAAGGCCAGCCACAAATCCTCCAATCCCTGTTCAATCTCCATTAGAGTTTCCATCGACTAGGTCTACTAGTGTGGGTGTCTGTCTGACAGGAGGTTTAAACTGATTGGATTTCCTGAGTAGGCTCTCCCCCATGGAGTTGTTGGATTGTAAAGGGATTAGATGATGAGATTGGAAGGATTGTGGCCAGATGATATCCAACTTTCATGGAGGACCTATAACAAATGTGCTGTAAAGAAAGCCTCTGACTCTGGCAGGTGCCCACTATGGTTCCCTAGAAGAAATAAACTAAGAATGAGGCAGGGCATATCTCTGTCCATTATTGGCCATCTATTGCCAGATAGAGCTAGGCCATGGGGTGGGGAGAAGTGGTGGCCACCTTGGGATCTTCAGCAGGTGGGGGGGGGCTGGACTTGCAATTTTTACTGTTGAATTAGTTCACAGCTCATGGGGAGCACCTTGGTTTTGTCACCTTGGGCGCTAAATGCCAATATTTCAGCACTGCCTGTGAGGTCTATCCCACTGCTGGTACTCTCATGGATTTGAGTAGGGCTGCACTTTACATATATGTGTCATTGTACACAACAGATCTCATCATTATGGTGTTATATACAGGTTGTATTTGGTTCCCCTAGTCGGCCGTCATTGGAGACACACAGACGTGGCAAGTCTCTTACATGGGGATGTTTGCTGTACATTTCAGTTTATTTATAAGTCCTGACTCAGAATCAAACCCATAGTGAGAGGAAGTGAGCGCCTAGCGATCAGAGGAGCGTGTCTACCATTAACTGTGTCCAACTGACAACTTTCACTTCTTCTTAACTCTGTCTGTGCTGCATCCCCCATCACCTTCACTCTTCCGTTACGGAACTACGGTATATATCAGAGTTAAATAAGTGTATCATAATAATGTGTGACTGTGGGGGGACAATAGAGTGTAAGCTCCTCAGATAGAGAGACTAATGTGACTGGCTCAGTGTTCTCTGTACAGCACTGTGGTATATAACAGAGCTATATAAATGTATAATAATTATAATAACATGTGACTGTGGGGGGGACAGTAGAGTGTCAGTTCCTCTGGTGCAGAGACTGATGTGACTGGCTCAGCGATCTCTGTACAGCGCTGTGGTATTTGTCAAAGCTAAAGAAATGTATAATAATAATCGTGTGTGACTGTGGGGGGACTTTAGAGTGTAACCCTCCACCTAAACACACCCTCGGGCTAGGAAACAATTACACACGTAACCCATGCATGCAGCCTTTTTTCAAAAATCCAATCTTATATGAAAATCTAGGGGACGTGAAAGAACAGAAAGAAAAGCCGCACACCCAGAGACTGACAGACAGCAGCTACGGAGACCTGACATTCCTCCATGCCCTTGTCCAGGCCCCCCCGGCTGCCACCTGTCCTTCTCAAGACCCCGAATCTTCCCAACCTCACCCAGAATGTTGTGCACCACCACCTCGACAGGAAGGACTTTTTTTTGAGTGGAAACCTGACACAGTGCATTCTATGTGAAGAAAAGGACTACTAAGCTAACTAGAAAAAGTGTCTCAAAATCAAAATTCCGATGTGTCTCAAAAGCCCCATACGACCACTCCGCATAACTCAAGTGGAAAAGAAAAGGAATACCCAGAGCCCCAACCACCCGCTTATAGACTTCTATATTGAAGGGGCACTGAAGCAAGAAATGATCCATTGTCTCCTCCACCCCACCACACTCCACTCCCAGACAACCACGGTTCTTCGCAGAGCGATGCTTCAAGTTGCCCTTCACATGCCTGCCATGGAGCGAGAGCCAGGCCAAATCCAATAACTTTAAAGTGATTCCCTCCAGATTAATCAAACGCAGACCCTCCCTGATTACTGGGCCTGGGCAATCCTTCAAGGCCAGTGGCTCGCTAAAGGCAGATCCAACAACCCTCCGCTCCAGGGCCTTCCTAGGAAGAGACTTAATTTCCTCCGCTGTCACTCGCCACTGCCGAAGCATTTTCAGGCACAGAGCAATATAAGCTGGCAGCTTAGCATGTTGGACCCTCAGGCTTTTCACTGGCCCACCATTCTCCCAGCTTTGCAGAAAAGGCCAAAACCAGGACTGAAAAATACTAACCCACCCTCTGCCAGCATGTTATCAAAATTCTGTTTCAAAAACATCTGAGAAAATAATACCACCGGGTTGACCATACCTAGGCCACCCATACGCCCGGGAAGGTAGGTTACAGACCTCCTAATGAGGTTCAGTTTGTTCCCCCATAACAGTTGGAAGATACAACTGTAGATTCTAGCATAGAGAGACACTGGCAAAACACAGACAAAGCTGACATACAGAAATACCGGAATCAGGTAAGTCTTAATCGGGTAGATCCTTTCCCTGTAAGAGTTTCCAATCCTTCCAGCTGGCAACGTTGGCATCGGCATCTTGTAGCCTGCTTTCCCAATTTACAAGGCTGTAATCGCCGGGACCAAATTTGATGCCTAAAACTTTAGTTTCCTGCCGGGGCTCTGGGAAGACGTCCGGAAGCTCAAAGCCATTGCCTTCCTCTCCCATCCAAAAAACTTCACTCTGATCCTGATTGATCTTTGAGCCAGATGCCTCAGCATACTTCTCCATCACTGAGACCACCTCCGTCGCCTCCTCTGTCCCAGAGATGAAAACAGACATGTCATCAGCATAGGCCACGACCCTCAGAGGCTCACCAGGAATGCCCAAAGGCACTCCACGCAACGGTCCGCTCTCTTACCTCCGGATAAGGGGACCGATTGCGAATGCATATAGCAGAGGACTCAAAGGACACCCCTGACGCACACCCGAGCCAACCTCAAAGGACCGTCTGATCCAACCATTCACAAACATTTCAGCCTCTCTGTACAAAGTCTTCAGCCAATTGGTAAAGCCCCTCCTCCAATTGCAGCAAGTACTTTCTCCAGCCTGCAGTCCTGCATTGTTCCAGGGCCTCCTGGACAGCTAACACCGCTGAAAAAGTGCTTCTACACTGAATGGAACAGTGCTGGTGGTGAGAAAGCAGATTGCCCCCTACAGACGACAAATGCCAGAAAATTAATATTGCCAGTATCTTCCTACCAACATTGAGAATGCTAATGGGTCGCCAATTCTCAATCCTCAAAGAATCTTTACCCTTTGACAGAAGAATCACCGCAGATTGTCGCATGGAGGGAGAGAGCGAACCCTCTCTCAGACAGCCATTAAAAACCTTCACCAAATATGGGACCAGAGTAACCTTAAAGTGCTTATAAAACTCAGCTGTCAATCCATCTGGCCCAGGCGACTTCTTAATGGAAAGCTTATCAATAGCCTTAACCACCTCATCTCCAGTGATGTCCTCTGTCA
The DNA here is from genome assembly GCF_042186555.1 of Aquarana catesbeiana. NCBI lineage: Eukaryota > Metazoa > Chordata > Amphibia > Anura > Ranidae > Aquarana > Aquarana catesbeiana. Next base: position 810,656,131 of record NC_133325.1, on the reverse strand, counting down.
AACTCACGAGAACTGTCATTTCCCAGTCCTGGAATAAAATACAGAAAACTTGACATGCCTGCCCGATCGAGGTCCCTCCTGCCCAGAAGGCCAGTGTTCTGTTGAAGTGCCCCCCATCGAATAGTGCCCCGCACATGCGCAGGCCGGCTGATTTGCCGATCAGCTGGCCTGACGTAACCATGGCACAAGCGCACATCGTAGGAGGCATCTCTCAATGGGAGATACCATTTCACGGCCACAATTGAAACCTATACAAACAGCGGGGGGAGACAGTAGTTCTCACATTCTGCTTTGCTGTTGCGGACAGCTTTACAGTGTGCTGATGGTCAGGTTTTGTCTGTGTTGTAGGGCAGGTTTGCTGTGTTGAACATCCGGTTTTGCCTGTGTGAAAGGGTGGATTGCAACACAGAGAAGCCTGCAGGTCAGGTCCAGGCTTGATGTTTCCTCCAACTGAGAGCAAAGCAGACAGAGCCCACAGCACCTTGCAAAACAGCACCACCTGGTGGAGAAGCTCCTCTGGTGCAGAGACTGATGCACTTTCACATACCAATATCCTCCTGATCAGAGAGGAGATAGAGAGATACAAAGTAACATTGTTTATAAACATTGATCAGACGGGAGATAGAGAGATACAAAGTAACATTGTTTATAAACATTGATCAGACGGGAGATAGAGAGCTACTAAGTTACATTGTTTATAAACATTGATTAGAAGGGAGATAGAGATACAAAGTAACATTGTTTATAAACATTGATCAGATGAGAGATAGAGAGCTACTAATTAACACTGTTTATAAACATTAATCAGAAGGGAGATAGAGATACAAAGTAACACTGCTACTTTTGTATCTACTCTGTTTCATCTGTAGATGAGTTTTGATTTAAAATGTAGATGTAAAATGTTTTTATACATTTCAAAATGTTTGTTTACATTTCTTTAACCACTTGCTTACTGAACACTTAAACCCCCCTCCTGTCCAGACCAATTTTCAGCTTTCAGCGCTCTCACACTTTGAATGACAATTGCGCGGTCATAGAACACTGTACACAAATGAAATTGTTTTTTGCTGAAATCCTTTTTTTCACACATATAGAGCTTTCTTTTGGTGGTATTTAATTGCTGCTGGATTTTTTATTTTTTTTGCTAAATAAACCGAAAATGGACCGAAAATTTTGAAAGAAAAAAAAACTGTTTCATAGTTTGTTATAATATTTTGAGAACAGGTAATTTTTCTTATTCACTGATGGGCACTAAAAGGCAGAACTGATAGGCAGCACTGATGGGCACTGATAAGGTGACATTAATGGGCACTGATAAGCACTGATGAGTTGGCACTGATGGGCACTGATGGTTGGCACTGATGAGTGGCACTGAGGGGCACTGATGGGTGGCACTGATGAGCATCACTGATAGCTGACACTAAAGGGCTCTGATCACTGATGGGTGGCACTGATGGGCACTGGTAGGCACTGGTAGGTGACACTGATAGGCAGCACTGATCGGTGGCACTGATTATAAGACACCGATGGGCATTGATTGGCAGCACTGGTGGACATTGATGAGTGGCACTGATAGGTGGCACTTGTAGGTGGCACTGGTGGGCACAGAAAATGCAGCCACGGCTCTCTGTGTGAGGGATCGATGTCCCTCTGACAGAAGCCGGTGATCTGCTTTTTTCTTCCCTCACGCTGATGGAGTGAGGGGAAAAAATATAGATTACCGATCTTCTGTTTACATCACGTGATCAGCGTCATTGGCTGACAGCTGATCACGTGGTAAGGCGTCAGGATCGACCCCTTATTCTGATCTGTGATCAGCCGAGTCTCATAGACTCACTGATCACAGAGCGTGCCAGACAGCGCTTGCTCGGGAGGACCTTCATGGAGGCCCTCCCGGCAATTAAGGCCCACACTATAGCCGTCTTTCGGCTATAGTGTGGACGGGAAGTAGTTAAAAGAGTGTGTGTGTGTGTGTATACATATATATATATATATATATATATATTGTATGGCAGAGCTATATAAATGTATCATAATAATAGTTTGGGATTCTCTGTGGATCTTATCAAAGTAGGACACACACACATACATCATATTACCAAAAGTATTGGGACACCTGCCTTTTCACGCACGTGAACTTTAATGACATCCCAGTCTTAGTCCGGAGGGTTCAATATTGAGTTGGCTCCACCCTTTGCAGCTATAACAGCTTCAACTCTTCTGGGAAGGTCGTCCACAAGGTTTAGGAGGGTGTCTATGGGAATGTTTGACCATTCTTCCAGAAAAGCATTTGTGAGGTCAGGCACTAATGTTGGACGAGAAGGCCTGGCTTGCAATCTCTGCTCTTATTCATCCCAAATGTGTTCTATTGGGTTGAGGTCAGGACTCTGTGCAGGCCAGTCAAGTTCCTCCACCCCAAACTCGATCAGCCATGTCTTTATGGACCTTGCTTTGTGCAGTGGTCTAAATCATTTGGTGGAGGAGGGATTCTGGTGTGGGGTTGTTTATCAGGGGTCATAGGCTTGAGCATACGAAGACATTTTGGACAATTTCATGCTCCCAACTTTGTGGGAACAGTTTGGGGACGGCCCCTTCCTGTTCCAACATGACTGCTCACCAGTGCACAAAGCAAGGTTCATAAAGACATGGATGAGTGAGTTTGGAGTGGTGGAACTTGACTGGCCTGCACAGATGCCTGACTTCAACCTGATAGAACACCTTTGGGATGGATTAGAGAAACTGCGATCCAGGCCTTCTCGTCCAACATCAGTGCCTGACCTCACAAATGCTCTTTTGGAAGAATGGTCAAACATTCCCATAGACACACTCCTAAACCTTGTGGACAGCCTTCCCAGAAGAGTTGAAGCTGTTAGGTGAGCCAACTCAATATTGAACCCTACGGACTAAGACGCTATTAAAGTTCATGTGTAAAGGCAGGCGTCCCAATACTTTTGACAATATAGAGTACTTTATATATTATAATAATTATATGTTATGATGAAATGTTATATCGCATTACAATCACGTCGATTTGTAGTAAAATGTAATAGCGGACTCCATGGAAAGAAGAAATATGAAGGGAGACATTGTTGGTCTCATGAAGTTGCTAGTTCCCCCGGTTGTCTCTGACATTATTGGTTTTCTGAGTCCCTGACCTGAAACAAGCATGTGGCCAGTGAACAGTAAGGTAAAACCTCTGATCTACACAGATATACGGGGTAGCGATTGGGTAAGTATGGAAGCTGTAGGATCACCATGATGGCCATGGAAGGAGCTTTCTCGGGAGGATAGTTGGTGATGGCAGACTACAATGACAGAATACAGGGGAGTAAAGCTGAGGGAGGAGATCTTTCATACTAACTTATTTTCATTTTTAATTTATTAATGACCAAATTTGTAAACAACAAGCTTTTTCAGCAAAGCAGCTAAGGGGAGCCTGGCAAACATAAAACGATAAATACTTTGTAACAATGTATTTGTGTGTCCTGACCATAATAAATAAAATATATACAAATCACTACGGTACATGAAATAACTTGGAAGTAAAGTGTCTCCAGGCTTGGTACATGATGCATGGAAGAGGCACGCCATGGCGTATGATGGCGGGATGGAGAGAGACGGTGTGACAGACTCACCCGGGACAGAGGCATTTGGAAGGGAACTGAATGCCAGCCTCTTGCCTATCGACTATGGGCCCTGGCATTGGAGGAAGTGTTAAAATACCGTTTTTATGGTATTCATATCGATATTCTGTAAATTATATTAGTGAGGAAAGTTCCAAGAAAGTCCGTTCAGTTCTTGTGTAAAGACTCAAACATTGATTTAATAATAAAATAGCAAAATATTACAAGAACAATATCAAAATGTACAATGTAAAAATAAAAGGGCTGGTTTAAGGTTCTCATAGGCCTTGCAGTTCTACAGAAAACAGCGGGCTTTAACCCCTCACATAATGGTGGGAGTTGCTCAGTCTCTATGCATTGGCATTCCTGAGGAGTGGGCAAGAACAATGTGTGAAACCATTTGTGAAACCACTTAACGTATAGAATATAAGTTTCCTTTAACATAAGATCAAATACTACATATACGTGTGTGTGTATGTATATATGTGTGTATGTGTGTGTGTGTGTATATATATATATATATATATATATATATATATATATATATATGTGTATATGTAGTATTCATTGAAAACCCAATATTCGTATTAATATCCTAACCAAGAAATAATGTAGTATAAAGAACTTATAATCTTAAAGTGGTTGTAAACCCTGAAAAAACAAACAAAAAAAAACCAAAAAACCTGCAAGACAAAGGCATAAACTTTTACATCTTAAGAAAATGTGAATCTTTCCTTCTCCATCTGTGATGGGGGGAGGTAAGAACTAATTATTACCATATGTGAGCTCTAAAAAGAAATGCGTATGAAGCTTATAACAACATGTATACTTTCACAAGTATAAAAGTCTATATAAATTCACTTTTTCCATAACTAAAAGAGATATATATATATATATATAGATATATATCTATATATATATATATATATATACATACACAAGTGAATTATCCTGTAAAGATCTAATCCATTCATTAATTTGTTAATATTTGTTAACTGATGTATATTAGATATTAGATTAATGAAACTTTCTAACAGGGAGCTACAAGCATTTAGGAAGATATTCTGTTATTTAATGCAAAAGGACATTATTAAGGAGGCCATGATGGTCTCGGCCAGCTTGGGACTCAGTGGACAGATGTATGTGAAAGGAATGCTGTATAATGAGATCTGGAAAGCCCAGGTCTTTTACCCAATAGTTTATTGTGCTTATTAACACACCTTTGTCTCCTAGCAAACTATTGGGGGATGTGTTTATACTTATCTGTATTGTAAATTGTGAGTGAGGAGACGGCAAGTCTACCCTGAAAGGTCATATCTCTGAGTCACCTCGTCTGGGTAAATGATTAGATAACTAGCTCATGTTAATTAGGTTTCTGGTTACAGGTGTATTGTAATGCTGCGTACACATGATCGGACATTTCGACAACAAAATCCATGTTTTTTTTCCGACGGATGTTGGCTCAAAGTTGTCTTGCATACACATGGTCACACAAATGTCGTCGGAAATTCCGAACATCAAGAACGTGGTGATGTACAAACACGTTCGATGGGACTAGAAAAAGGAAGTTAAATAGCCAGTGTGGCTCTTCTGCTTGATTCCGAGCATGCGTGGAACTTTGTGCATCGGAATTGTCTACACACGATCGTCATTTCCGACAATGGATTTTGTTGTCAGAAAAATTTGAGATCCAGATCTCAAATTTTGTTTGTCGGAAATTCCGACGGAAAATGTCCGCTGGAGCCCACACACGGTCGGAATTTCCGACAACAAGCTCCCATCGAACATTTGTTGTCGGAAAATCCGATCGCATGTACGCGGCATTAGGGTAATATGAGCAGGAGGGGGGAACCTCCTCTTAAACTGTATATAAGACTGTATTCTTGTTCTAATAAACAGTTCATGGTGAGCATCCAAACGAGTATGGTCTTGGTTGTGGTTGTCGGTTGGATTATCTGATATCTATATTCAGACTGGGAGGAAGCGGTATATGATGAAAGCACTCAAGAGGAGTGTGGGACGTTTTGTTACAGATGGCACACAAATTATGTTGAGTCTTCACTGATTGGCTACGGCTGTGTTCCTTATCCAATATATGGTGCATACCAGCAAGGCATTGTACATGACAAAGAGAACCACCTTCACACAGTGCTCAGCGACTCCCAACGTTTTTTCTGGATCTGTAAGACACTGAAGGACATTATAATTAGACTGTCCTCCCTGGACCCTGTACACTCCTATCATGGCCACAGACCTGATTACAAGTGGACCTGTGACCTTATAAATGTGCACATCAGTCTACGACATCCTTTCATTTCAAGGCATTGTGGGTGTAAGGAGGATCATCTTCTATTCTGCATTATATTTTATGTCATGACCCCCCTCAAACATCCTTCAAATGTTCCACCCTTTTATCACCCATGATGCCTACATGCCCAGGACTATTTCGCAACATCATCAGCGTGTATCAGGTTACATTGACAATAACTTGACCAAATAGACATGTGCGATGCGTTTCGTTAAAAAATGTTTGTTATTCGTAGATTCAAATGTATCCGAATTTCCCAACTGCAATAGTAACGATGTTTAACGAATCAGAAATGAATTATGATGGAACATATTGGCATCAGTGCCGATACTAAACATTTGCACAAGTACCTGTACTCATGCAAATGCTCCGACACTGAGACAGATACCTTTGATTCAGGTGCAAATTCCATTGTCATACACTTTGACAATTCGCTCCGGAATCGCACCTGAACAAAGTCGCACCGGAGGGGGCTGAAATACCGCTGTCAATACCAGACCACACATATGTGAACCCAGTCTTACCGTTCTTCTAATTATAAAGAAACGGTAATACTGTCACATGACACTAAAAATAGGTATCGGTAATTGGTATCGGCAAGTACTTAAAGCGGAGTTCCGCCAATTTTTTTTTTTTTAAAGTCATCAGCTGCAAATACTGCAGCTGCTGACTTTTAAAATAAGGACACTTAACTGTCCAGGGCACCCGCGATGTCGGCACCCGAAGCCGATCTATCCCTCAGCCGTCGGGTGCTGCCGCCACCATCGTCGGTAAGGGATTCAGGAAGTGAAGCCGTGCGGATTTACTTCCTGGTTCCCTACTGCGCATGCGCGACTCACACTGCACTATCTCACTGGTCCCTGCTGTTTTCTGGGACCCGTGTGTCTCCCAAAAGACAGTGGGGGGGACGGGAAGTGGCGTAGATACCCACGGGTAGCTCGGGTATCTATGCCTGGAATAGGGATGAGCCGAACACCCCCCTGTTCGGTTCGCACCAGAACATGCGAACAGGAAAAAAGTTCGTTCGAACACGCGAACACAGTTAAAGTCTATGGGACACGAGCATGAATAATCAAAAGTGCTAATTTTAAAGGCTAATATGCAAGTTATTGTCATAAAAAGTGTTTGGGGACCTGGGTCCTGCCCCAGGGGATATGGATCAATGCAAAAAAAAAGTTTTAAAAACGGCCGTTTTTTCAGGAGCAGTGATTTTAATAATGCTTAAAGTCAAACAATAAAAGTGTAATATCCCTTTAAATTTCGTACCTGGGGGGTGTCTATAGTATGCTTGTAAAGGGGCGCATGTTTCCTGTGTTTAGAACAGTCTGACAGCAAAATGTCATTTTGAAGGAAAAAACTCATTTAAAACTACCCGCGGCTATTACATTGCCGACAATACACATAGAAGTTCATTGATAAAAACGGCATGGGAATTCCCCAAAGGGGAACCCCGAACCAAAATTTAAAAAAAAAATGACGTGGGGTTCCCCCTAAAATCCATACCAGACCCTTATCCGAGCACGCAACCTGGCAGGCCGCAGGAAAAGAGGGGGGGACGAGAGTGCGGCCCCCCCCTCCTGAACCGTACCAGGCCACATGCCCTCAACATTGGGAGGGTGCTTTGGGGTAGCCCCCCAAAACACCTTGTCCCCATGTTGATGAGGACAAGGGCCTCATCCCCACAACCCTGGCCGGTGGTTGTGGGGGTCTGCGGGCGGGGGGCTTATCGGAATCTGGAAGCCCCCTTTAACAAGGGGACCCCCAGATCCCGGCCCCCCCCTGTGTGAAATGGTAAGGGGGTACAAAAGTACCCCTACCATTTCACTAAAAAACTGTCAAAAATGTTAAAAATGACAAGAGACAGTTTTTGACAATTCCTTTATTTAAATACTTCTTCTTTCTTCTATCTTCCTTCATCTTCTGGTTCTTCTGGTTCTTCTGGCTCTTCTGGTTCTTCCTCCGGCATTCTCGTCCAGCATCTCCTCCGCGGCGTCTTCTATCTTCTTCTCCTCGGGCCGCTCCGCACCCATGGCATGGGGGGAGGCTCCCGCTCTTCTCTTCATCTTCTTTTCTTCTTCTTTTCTTCTCTTCTTCTCTTCTTCATTTTCTTCTCCGGGCCGCTCCGCACCCATGCTGGCATGGAGGGAGGCTCCCGCTGTGTGACGGTGCTCCTCGTCTGACAGTTCTTAAATAACGGGGGGCGGGGCCACCCGGTGACCGTGCCCCCCTCTGACGCACGGGACATGACGGGACTTCCCTGTGGCATTCCCCATGACGTCACAGGGAAGTCCCGTCAAGTCACCGTGCGTTAGAGGGGGGCGGGGTCACCGGGTGGCCCCGCCCCCCGTTATTTAAGAACTGTCAGACGAGGAGCGCCGTCACACAGCGGGAGCCTCCCTCCATGCCAGCATGGGTGTGGAGCGGCCCGGAGAAGAAAATAAAGAAGAGAAGAAGATTAAGAAGAAGAGAAGAGCGGGAGCCTCCCCCCATGCCATGGGTGCGGAGCGGCCCGAGAAGAAGAAGATAGAAGACGCCGCGGAGGAGATGCTGGACGAGAACGCCGGAGGAAGAACCAGAAGAACCAGACGATGAAGGAAGATAGAAGAAAGAAGAAGTATTTAAATAAAGGAATTGTCAAAAACTGTCTCTTGTCATTTTTAACATTTTTGACAGTTTTTTAGTGAAATGGTAGGGGTACCCCCTTACCATTTCACACGGGGGGGCTGGGATCTGGGGGTCCCCTTGTTAAAGGGGGCTTCCAGATTCCGATAAGCCCCCCGCCCGCAGACCCCCACAACCACCGGCCAGGGTTGTGGGGATGAGGCCCTTGTCCTCATCAACATGGGGACAAGGTGTTTTGGGAGGCTACCCCAAAGCACCCTCCCAATGTTGAGGGCATGTGGCCTGGTACGGTTCAGGAGGGGGGGGGCGCACTCTCGTCCCCCCCTCTTTTCCTGCGGCCTGCCAGGTTGCGTGCTCGGATAAGGGTCTGGTATGGATTTTTGGAGGGACCCCACGCCGTTTTTTTTTTTTTTTTTTGGCGCGGGGTTCCCCTTAAAATCCATACCAGACCGTCTGGTATGGAATTTAGGGGGAACCCCACATCATTTTTTTTTTTTTAATTTTGGCCGGGGTTTCCCTTAATATCCATATCAGACCTGAAGGGCCTGGTATGGAATTTAGGGGGACTCCCACGTCTTTTTTTTTTTAATTTTGGTTCGGGGTTCCCCTTTGGGGAATTCCCATGCCGTTTTTATCAATGAACTTCTATGTGTATTGTCGGCAATGCAATAGCCGCGGGTAGTTTTAAATGAGTTTTTTTCCTTCAAAATGTCATTTTGCTGTCAGACTGTTCTAAACACAGGAAACATGCGCCCCTTTACAGGCATACTATAGACACCCCCCAGGTACGAAATTTAAAGGGATATTACACTTTTATTGTTTGACTTTAAGCATTATTAAAATCACTGCTCCTGAAAAAACGGCCGTTTTTAAAACTTTTTTTTGCATTGATCAATGTCCCCTGGGGCAGGACCCGGGCCCCCAAACACTTTTTATGACAATAACTTGCATATTAGCCTTTAAAATTAGCACTTTTGATTTCTCCCATAGACTTTTAAAGGGTGTTCCACGGCATTCGAATTTGCCGCGAACACCCCAAATTGTTCGCTGTTCGGCGAACTTGCGTACAGCCAATGTTCGAGTCGAACATGAGTTCGACTCGAACTCGAAGCTCATCCCTAGCCTGGAAGTGGGAGTAAAATACCTGTATTAGACAGGTATCTGCTCCCCCCTGAAAGGTGTCAAACGTGACACTGGAGGGGGGGAGGAGCCGGAAAAGCGGAAGTTCCATTTTTGGGTGGAAAAAAAAAGTCAGTACTCGTACTCTGTCTTAAAAACTGGTATTGGTGTGTCCCTGAAATGGATTGTCCGAATTTGAAAATTGATTTGAATTCGAAAATGAATTTGTAATCGAAATGGAAATATATTGCAATAAATACAGTTGGGTATAAAAGTGAAATAAGATAATGATTCCCACTTAGGCTGCTTTATGGAATAGAACAGAATAAAAATTAAATATAATAGACTAAAATAAAAAAAAAATAGAATCAAATAAAACATAATAGAAAAGAAAGGAATATAATATAATATAATAAAAAATAGTTGAATAAAATAAAACAGAATAGAATATAAAAGAAAAGAACAGAATAAAATAGAACAGTCTTCTGAAATTTAACAGCTTTCAATTTGAAAATAACGAATATACAAAAATCCGAATATATGAAACAAATCCCAAAAAGAAATCATTCTAACATATGGAATAGGACAAAACAAAATTACAAACTAAATGAACAAATCTGAAACAAAACAAATTTCTTACATTGTGGGCATCTCTAACGACTAATTTGCAACTATAAGGCTTTTTTTTTATAATTTATAAGTTATACTGTTTTGTTAAAAAAAAAAAACCTTGAGAAAAAAGAACACAATTTGAATGTATTTTTTTTAATACCATAATTGTATCTCATAATTACAGTAATAAACAGATGAACACTACCACCTTCCGGTTGCAGTGGAATTTGCAGACTGAAGGCTGATTTTCCTAATTAAGCTTCAAGGCCCCTTTCACAGTTGTGCGACTTGTCCTGCGACTTGGGACTGCAAAGTCGCATGACAAGCCGTACCCCATGATTTCCAATGGGTACCGTTCATATCTGTGTGACTTCAAGTAGTCCCTGTACTTCTTTGATGCGAGTGGAGGTCCATAGACCTCAAGTTGACACAAGTTGACACAGGCATTGCCTGAAATCACGGCAAAATGTTTTCTTTAATAAAAATAACAAACATGCCTATACTTACCAGCTCTGTGCGATAGTTTTGCACAGAGCAGTCACCGATCCCCCTCTTCTGGGGTCCCCTGCTGGCACTCCAGGCCCCTCCTCTTCATCGGGTGCACTCTTGGGAAACCGCTTTCCCTGGGGGCACCCGTGCATGCTCGTTCCTGAGTCCCGCTGCTGTGTCCATTGACACGGCCAGCAAGTCTCGACCCTGCTCCCCGCTCCCGTGTCACAGGATTTGATTGAATGGTTCCTGCTGCTATAAATCTGTCCAATGAGGAGAGAGACAGTAGCTGAAGCACATCGCTGGATTGGATGGAGCTCAGGCAGGAAAAAGGGGGGGTCTGGGGAGACCTGCAGCATAGAAGGTTTTCACCTTAATGCACACAATACAGGTGAAAAACCTTAACGTGATTGTAAAGTCTACTTTTTATTTTTAGTTAAACATAACAAACATGTTATACTTACCGGCTCTGTAATGTTTTGCACAGAGCAGCCTGGATCCTCCTCTTCTCGGGTCCCTCTTTGGTGCTCCTGGCCCCTCCCACCTGTTGAGCGCCCCCACAGAAAGGAACTTGCTATGGGGGCACCCCAGTCCCAATTCCCTGTGTCCATTCAGACATGGAGCCGTGGCCTGCCCCCCTTCCTCTCCTCATTGGCTGGCTGACTGACTTTGACAGCAGCAGGAGCTAATGGTGCCACGCTGCTGTCTCAGCCAATGAGGAGGGCAGCTGAGACACTCCTACAACATCGCTGCATCTAGATGGGGATCAAGTAAGTATTAGGGGGGCTGAGGGGGGCTGCTGCACACAGAAGGTTTTTTATCTTTATGCATAGAATGCACCTTCTGCCTTTACAGCCACTTTATGTGATCTCTTATGTCATAGCTGACACAGTGATCACATGATCCCTACCAACCACTCAGACCGGATCTCAATCGTCAGGGGGAACCGTGGTTCTCAAACGAGATTCAGGATTAAAAGTCAGCAGCCACACAAAGTGTCAGCTGGTGTCTCACGAAGGTTGGAACTCTATTAATGTATCCCCAGCATAGACATCATGGTAGGGAACGGTAATTTACAAATTGTGGGTAGAAAGGAGTTAAAAATATTTGACACCACTTCTGATTTGTTCCCATTGTGTCTCTGAAGCCCTGTTGGTCCTTTATTAGCCGTTACAAGGTTTTGTGAGTAGTTTTCAGCCATCAAATGCTGCACGAGATGATAAAATAGCACTGTGTTCTACAATACTATTGTTAGGTGCTTGTGAGTTTCTCCCTTATGTCCTGTTTTGGTGACACCCATTATACCCTGACACACAGGGTGTCACCAGAACAGGAAATGAGAAATAGGGACATGGTCAACAATAAAAAGTTTTGTCATGATTCCACTGGAAGACCATACACCCCTGGCCAACCCTCCCACTGGTCCCTCGCTGCCCATTCCTGAACATTACTATCCATATAGAATGAGTCCAACACCTCTCACCTTGGCAGTGAATCACCTGCTGGGGAGTCCACACCTGGTTGAAGACATTCTGGGCCATGCAGCTGACATTCCATGGAGAGTTGGCGTCCCCTGTGATGTGATTCTTATTGACTTGCCATGAAGAATTGGTGTCGCTCTGCAGGGGCTGCCCATCTACAGTCCAGGAGTACAAAGCGTCTGCCCCCGACTTCACCACACAGGAGATGGTCACAGAACCGTTCACGTGGCAGGAAAAATCCAGACTTGGGTCCAAGAGAGCATCTGTGGAACAGAGAGGAAGATCTAAACCTGGATCCTTCACTGGAGAGAATTCATATTACTGCTATTGGTAGGACCTGGTGAGGATTGCATTACTGCTAAACCCTTTGAAAGGATGACCATCCCCTGACAATACTCTGACTGGCTTCAGTACTGTCTGACCCAATGACCTAGGACAAGAATACAGGTCGGGGAACTGAAGTGATCTTTATAGTTGTTCTTTATCAGTGACATAGAAAGTACCGAACCCCTTGGATCAGCATGACAAACTGGGAACTGGTATTTTCTGGAAAGATCAGTAATTAAATACTTCTCCAGGACAGATGTGGTGGGTACCTGCTGTATGACAGAGGTTGCAAGAGAACACAAGGCAACTCAGAGTTTCCTTTAACAGGCTTTTATCCGAAACAGGAACCAGCAATTACAAGAACACCATTTTCTTTTTCACGTACACCCAAAAATAACAGGACATGTTCTACAATGAACAACAATGTAGAGGCATGGGTCCTTAAATTTCAGAGACAGAAGGTTGTGCGAGGCATGTGCCCTAAAAGAAATCCAGGTATGGCAATTTTACATAGTTACATTAGTCCAGCTTGGATCAACTATGTATATACCATACCTGTGGGATGCCTCTAGAAACTGGAAATCACTGTATAGACAAAGCTACTACACTGCTACTCCAGTGATCTCCACTGGCTTCCAGGTTCCTTGCTGAGTGGCCGCCCTGATGCAATGTGAACACAGGAGGTTAGCTGCTTGGCATGGGCTCCGTTCAAAGATCACTTTACATGATCTAAATCAATGCAAATTGAACGATTGGATAAGGTGGGAAGTGTGACATCACTGGCTCACCTCTCCACATCATCCAATCAAAGGACACTTTGCATGCATTGAGAGAAGGCAAAGGGATTTCTGAATAGTGCCCATGCCAAGAGGCTGACCTCCTGTGTTCAGAATACTGCAGGGGAGGTACTGGGCATGGTGAGTGAAGTGAAGATCACTGTAGTAGGGGTGTAGTAGCAGTGTCTACTGTAGTGATTTCCAGCTTCTAGAGGGATCTCACAGCTATTGTATATACATAGTTACATAGTAGGTGAGGTCGAAAAAAGACACAAGTCCATCAAGTCCAACCTATGTGTGTGATTATGTGTCAGTATTACATTGTATATCCCTGTATGTTGTTGTCGTTCAGGTGCTTATCTAATAGTTTCTTGAAGCTATCGATGCTCCCCGCTGAGACCACCGCCTGTGGAAGGGAATTCCACATCCTTGCCGCTCTTACAGTAAAGAACCCTCTAAGTAGTTTAAGGTTAAACCTCTTTTCTTCTAATTTTAATGCGTAGCCACAAGTCTTGTTAAACTCCCTTCTGCGAAAAAGTTTTCTCCCTATTGTGGGGTCACCAGTCCGGTATTTGTATATTGAAATCATATCCCCTCTCAAGCGTCTCTTCTCCAGAGAGAATACGTTCAGTGCTCACAACCTTTCCTCATAACTAATATCCTCCAGACCCTTTATTAGCTTTGTTGCCCTTCTTTGTACTCGCTCCATTTCCAGTACATCCTTCCTGAGGACTGGTGCCCAGAACTGGACAGCATACTCCAGGTGCGGCCGGACCAGAGTCTTGTAGAGCGGGAGAATTATCGTTTTATCCCTGGAGTTGATCTCCTTTTTAATGCCAATATTCTGTTTGCTTTGTTAGCAGCAGCTTGGCATTGCATGCCATTGCTGAGCCTATCATCTACTAGGACCCCCAGGTCCTTTTCCATCCTAGATCCCCCCAGTGGTTCTCCCCCCAGTGTATAGATTGCATTCAGATTTTTGCCACCCAAATGCATTATTTTACATTTCTAAATTGAACCTCATTTGCCATGTAGTTGCCCACCCCATTAATTTGTTCAGATCTTTTTGCAAGGTTTCCACATCTTGCGGAGAAGTCATTGCCCTGCTTAGCTTAGTATTGTCCACAAATACAGAGATTGAACTGTTTATCCCATCCTCCAGGTCATCTATGAACAAATTAAATAGGATTGGTCCCAGCACAGAACCCTGGGGAACCCCACTACCCACCCCCGACCATTCCGAGTACTCCCCATTTATCACCACCCTCTGAACTCGCCCTTGTAGCCAGTTTTCAATCCATGTACTCACCCTATGGTCCATGCCAACAGAACTTATTTTGTACAATAGACATTTATGGGGAACTGTGTCAAATGCTTTTGCAAAATCCAGATACACCACGTCTACGGGCCTTCCTTTATCTAGATGGCAACTCACCTTCTCATAAAAGGTTAGTAGATTGGTTTGGCAAGAGCGATTCTTCATGAATCCATGCTGATTACTGCTAATGATACCGTTCTCATTACTAAAATCTTGTATTTAGTCCCTTATCATCCCCTCCAAGAGTTTACATACTATTGATGTTAGGCTAACTGGTCTGTAATTCCCAGGGATGTATTTTGGGCCCTTTTTAAATATTGGTGCTACATTGGCTTTTCTCCAATCAGCTGGTACCATTCCAGTTAGTAGACTGTCATTAAAAATTAGGAACAACGGTCTGGTAATTACTTGACTGAGTTTCCTAAGTACCCTCGGATGCAAGCCATCTGGTCCCGGTGATTTATTAATGTTAAGTTTCTCAAGTCTAATTCTAATTCTGTCCTCTGTTAACCATGTAGGTGCTTCCTGTGTTGTGTCCTGAGGATAAACACTGCAGTTTTGGTTACTGAAGCCCCCCGATTCACTCGTGAAGACTGAGGAGAAGAATAAATTCAATACCTTCGCCATCTCCCCATCCTTTGTAACCAGATGTCTTTATGGGGCCAATATGGTCTGTCCTCCCTTTTTTACTGTTTACATACTTATAGATTTTCTTTGGATTTTTTTTGCTCTGCTCCGCTATGTGTCTTTCATGTTCTATCTTAGCCGTCCTAATTGCACCCTTACATTTCTTGTTGAATTCTTTATAATGCTGCTGATGATGATGATCCCTCAACTATTCATATGCATTTTTACATTGGAATTAAGCCATCCAGGACCTTTTAAATTTATTACCCAATGGGATGCATTGGCTAATGCCCTTATTTAAAGCAAACCCATCTCTCCTCCGTATTCTTTGTTCCTAATATTTTATCACAATTTATGCCTTTTAGCAAGGTTTGTAGTTTAGGGAAGTTGGCTCTTTTGAAATTCAGTGTCTTTGTGTTCCCTTTATGTTTCCTATTTGTGTGATTTATACTGAAGCCAATTGGCCTGTGATCGCTGTTACCTAAATTGCCCCGTATTTCCACATCCGTGATCAGGTCTGTATTGTTGGTAATCAGTAGATCCAGTAACGCTTTATTTCCAGTTGGTGAGTCTACCATCCAAAATTGTCCTGCAAGACATTTAGGAACTGGCGAGCCTTAGTTACTTTAAAGTAGGGATGAGCCGAACACCCCCCGATTCGGTTCGCACCAGAACTTGCGAACAGACCAAAACTTCGCACGAACGTTAGAACCCCATTGAAGTCTATGGGACTCGAACGTTCGAAATCAAAAGTGTTCATTTTAAAGTCATGGGGAATGCCACAGGGAAGTCCCCGTCAAGTCCCCGTGCATCAGAAGGGGGCTGGGTCACTGGGTGGCCCCACTCTCTGTTATTTAAGAACAGTCAGAAGACGAGAAGCGTCACACAGTGGGAGCCTCCCATCCAATCATGGATGCAGAGCGGCCCGAAAAGAAGATGAAGAGAAGAAGATGAAGAGAAGAAGATGAAGAGAAGAAGATGAAGAGAAGAAGATGAAGAGAAGAAGATGAAGAGAAGAAGATGCCGCGGAGGGAGATGCCGGATGAGAACACCGGAGAAAGAAGCAGAGGATCGGAGGAAGAAGAAGATGGAGGAAGAAACCGAAGGAAGATAGAAGAAAGAAGATAGAAGATGGAAAAAAGAAGACTTTAAATAAAGGAATTGTCAAAAACTGTCTCGTCATTTTTAACATTTTTGACAGTTTTTTTGTGAAATAGTTACCCCCTTACCATTTCACATAGGGTGGGGGCCGGGATCTGGGGGTCCTCTTGTTAAAGGGGGCTTCCAGATTCCGATAAGCCCCCCGCCCGCAGACCCCCACAACCACCGGCCCTTGACCTCATCAACATGGGGACAAGGTGCTTTGGTGGGCTACCCCAAAGCACCCTCCCAATGTTGAGGGCATGTGGCCTGGTACGGTTCGGGGGGGGGCGCTCTCTCATCCCCCCCTCTTTTCCTGCGGCCTGCCAGGTTGTGTGTTCGGATAAGGGTCTGGTATGGATTTTTTGGGGGACCCCACGCCAATTTTTTTTTTTAACTTTGGCGCGGGGTTCCCCTTAAAATCCATACCAGACCTGAAGGGCCTGGTATGGAATTTTAGGGGGACTCCCACGTCATTTTTTTTTTTTTAATTTTGGTTCGGGGTTCCCCTGTGGGGAATTCGCATGCCGTTTTTATCAATGAACTTTTATGTGTATTGTCGGACTGGCAATTCATTTATAGCCGCGAGTAGTTTTAAATGACTTTTTTTCCTTTGAAATGTCATTTTGCTGTCAGACTGTTCTAAACACGGAAAACATGCGCCCCTTTACAGGCATACTATAGACACCCCCCAGGTACGAAATTTAAAGGGATATTACACTTTTATTGTTTGACTTTAAGCATTATTAAAATCACTGCTCCCGAAAAAACGTCCGTTTTTAAAACTTTTTTTTGCATTGATCCATGTCCCCTGGGGCAGGACCCAGATCCCCAAACACTTTTTATGACAATAACTTGCATATAAGCCTTTAAAATTAGCACTTTTGATTTCTCCCATAGACTTTTAAAGGGTGTTCCACGGCTTTGGAATTTGCCGCGAACACCCCAAATTGTTTGCTGTTCGGCGAACTGGCAAACAGCCGATGTTTGAGTCGAACATGAGTTCGACTCGAACTCGAAGCTCATCCCTACTTTAAAGTGATTGTAAAGGATGTTTTTTTTTTTTTTGTTTTAAATAACAAACATATCATACTTACCTCCACTGTGAAGCTCGTTTTGCACAGAGTGGACCCAATTGTCCATTTCTGGGGTCCCCTGGCTCCTCCCCGCATCAGATAACTCCCTAGGAGAAGCGCGCTCCCGGGGGATTACCTTGCGGGCGCGCTCCCGAGTCATTCATTTGGTGTCCATAGCCGTCAAATGTGCGACTCAGCCCCATCCCCGGGGCCCGCGTTATTCGATTGACAGCAGCGGGAGCCAATGGCTGCGCAGCTATCAATCTATCCAATCAAGAGCTGAGACCCTGTGGAGAGAGGGACGGTGCATCCCCGGGAAGGGAAATTCGGGGCTCAGGTAAGTAAAATGGGGAGGGGTAGGGGGCGGTGACTGCAAGGTGTTTTTTCACCTTAATGCATAGGATGCATTAAGGTGAAAAAACACGAGGGTTTACAAGCCTTTAACTACTTGCTGCCCGCCCGCCGTCATATGACGGCGGGACGGTGCAGCTGTTATCCTGGGCCGCCGTCATATGACGGCGCAGCCTTCCAGGCAGCCCAGGTGGCGCGCGCGTGCCCACCGCATCGCTCGGTCCCTGTGTGCATGTCCGGCGGCTGCGATGTCCCCCGGGCACCCACGATTGCCCGGTAACCAAGCAGGACCGTGGATCTGTGTATGTAAACACACAGATCTACATCCTGTCAGATGGGAGGAGACCGATGGTGTGTTTCTTGTACAGAGGAACACCGATCAGTCTCCTCCCCTTGTGAATCCCCTCCCCCCACAGTTAGAATCACTCCCTAGCAACACATTAACCCCTACAGCGCCCCCTGCTGGTTAACCCCTTCATTGCCAGTCACATTTATACAGTAATCAATACATTTTTATAACACGGATCGCTGTATAAATGTGAATGGTCCCAAAAATGTGTCAAAATTGTCCGATGTGTCCGCCGCAATATCGCAGTCACAATAAAAATCGCAGATCGCCGCCATTACTAGTAAAAAAAAAAATAATAAAAATGCTATAAATCTATCCCCTTATTTTGTAGACGCTATAACTTTTGCGCAAACCAATAAATATACGCTTATTGCGATATTTTTTACCAAAAATATGTAGAAGAATACGTATCGGCCTAAAATGAGGAAAAAATTTGTTAAAAAAAAAAAAATTGGATACTTATTATAGCAAAAAGTAAAAAATATTGTGTTTTTCTCAAACTTGTCACTCTTGTTTTGTTTATGGCACAAGAAATAAAAACCGCAGAGGTGATCAAATACCACCAAAAGAAGGCTCTATTAGTGGGGAAAAAAATGATAAAAATTTCATTTGGGTACAGTGTTGTATGACCGCACAATTGTTATTCAAAGTGCGACAGCGCTGAAAGCTGAAAATTGGCTTGGGCAGGAAGGGGGTGAAAATGCCCGGTATGGAAGTAGTTAATCCAAGGTGGATTAATATAAGTATTTAAAAATGACCAAATCTAGAATAAATGTTTAAGCTTCGGACAGGCTAATTCTCCTTGCTTCAGTAACCCTGCTAACAGCTCAACTGCTCCACCAAAACACATCCATAGACTTGGTCTTACATTTTAGGAATCTAGTAGATTAACTCCTAGGGCTCCAAACTGCTCTGACTGAGGAGCAAGGCCTAACTATCCCTAACAAGTAGGTACCTGTCTGTGCCTACTCACTTCCCTGCAACCAAGGACCTTCCTGTGTTCTGTATAGTCCTTCTGCTTCCAAGATGGCCGTTGAAATCTCAATAGAGCTCCTCTGTGTCATATTAGACACATGCTCTCTCAGGATGGGCCCTAGAGCCAAGTCATGTGACCACCTAGTTTACTACAGATTTACAAGACAAATTTAGAAGTAACTTTGTGATCTCCAGATTACTACATCACTTCCTGCACTGCTAGTTGGCACAGTGGTCTCAGCTCTCCCGAGGTTACCATTGGCTGCCGATACCACCTGCCGCACCTGCCTAGCCTGTTGTTTGAAGATTCTCAAAATATTCAACCAGTTCACTCCAAGCCGGGTTCTAACGGAAGTAAAGATTCACTCTATAAAGAAATCCTCAGCAGTTGACTCCAGGCATGCAGTGCAGCTGGTCCATCCCTATTACAACAGTGATGTCAAAGGATCCACATGACATCATTGCCCCAATAAGCAAGTTAGAACAGCATTTAATAATAAGTAAAGCTCTTGCCTATTAGGACAATGACAACATTGAATATGGGGACCTCATGTGCCATGGTGATTAACCTTCACCAGTTGGCCAAAGGGTCTTCTGTCTGGGGGTCCTCTGTTATTTATTTATTTTTTTGTATAGTGCAGTGGTCAGGGGCCCTTTAGACCACTTTTTTTCTGGTTCAATAATATGTCCAGCAGATTGAGTAATGGGGTCCACCCTCCCATAGTTTACAAATACATGTGCATTCATCAAGCATTTTTTTTTTTAGGAAGACCTGTTCACCTGCTTATATATGCCATTATCTAATCAGCCAATCATGTGGGAGCAGCGTGATGCCTAAAATTCGGTCAGGAACTTCAGTTAATGTTCACATCAAACACTAGAATGGGGAAAAATGTGATCTCAGTGATTGTGATGTCATTGTTTGTTTCAGACAGGCTGGTTTTGGTATTTCTGTAACTGCTGGTCTCCTTGAATTTTCACCCACATTGATCACCGGAGCAGCCATTCTCAATCAGGGATACTTGGAAACCTAGGGTTCTTCCAGAGATTTATAGGGGTTCATTGAGCCAGGGCTGATTGATCTTCCATTTAATAGTGCCTTCATGGTTTTGGCCAACATCACTTGGAAGACCATCTGCATGACACCAATAAACTTTGCAGGTGTCTGTAAGGGTGACTTTCTGACAGTAGGGTGGGCATTGTTCCCATTGGCCAATAATATAAGGGTATAGTTTTATCAGCCCTGAAGACTATTTTAAGGGTTCCTATGGGGTAAATAGGTTGAGAAAGGCTACTCTAGAGTTTACTCAGAATAGTGTGAAAAACATCTTGTGAGTGTCAGTTCTGTGGGTAGAAACACCATGCTGATGAGAGAGGTCAGAGAAGAATGGTCAGTCTGGTTGAAGCTGACAGAAATGCTCTGATAACTCAGATAACCGATCTTTACAATTGTGGTGAGCAGAATGTACAATAGGTGGAACCTTGAGGTGGATGGACTACTATAGCAGAAGACCATGTTGGGTTCCTAACAGCTAAGAACAGGAAGCTGAGGCTGCGGTGGGCACTGGATCACCACAACCAGACAGACTGGACAAATGTAGCCTAGTCTGACGAATCTTCATTTCTGCTAAGTTCCACATATGTTAGGCCAGTCAATGGATCTAAATATAAAAGAACACTTTTTGGCTATGTCAGATGTTGGACATGTTCTACTCACCTTGACAGGACTTGGGGAAGACATTGGTCATCTTCTGGCTGACCTTGTTATTTGCAGAGCAGCTAATGTTCCAGGGAGGAGGCAATGACGTTGTCACGTTGATGAGACCCATTTCAGACTCCCTGAACTCTTCTCTATTGATGGTCAG
Organism: Aquarana catesbeiana; assembly: GCF_042186555.1. Classification (NCBI taxonomy): domain Eukaryota; kingdom Metazoa; phylum Chordata; class Amphibia; order Anura; family Ranidae; genus Aquarana; species Aquarana catesbeiana. The sequence goes on along the minus strand of NC_133325.1, from coordinate 810,635,073 downwards.
AAGGATTTGGGGTTTTGTCCCTTTCTCCACAGCACATGTGACCAGAAGGCTGTCATTGGAGAGACATTGGAGCTTCACAACAGGATCCGATACAACATCTGAGAGGAAGAGATGGAGGGAAAGATCGGGGAAAGGGAGAACAAGGAGGGAAATAAAGAGAGAAGAGACAATTAAATAAAGCAAAAAAGAAATTCCGTAAGTTGACAAAAGTCTTATGGGCATTGGGCTGAAAGCTGGGGGAGATTTCTACCGACTGTAAATTGGATCAATGTAAGTCACATTTGATCATGGAGAACTAAGAAAGAGTGTAAAAAAGTGTGAAGTTGTGTTGCTGGTCCTCTAGGCAGGAATCAATATTCCCAAAATGCCATCCACAAGGAGATTTTTAAGAACAACAAAACTCAAGAACAAAAATGTCATAAATTGCCATTTACCTGTCCTTAGATCCTAGATTCTTTTTCTTTTTAAGTTTAAAAAAAAAAGTTCAGGTTTAAAAAAAGCAAACATTCATACTCACCTAGGTGGATGCAGCATTGGTCTGATGCTGCATCTGTCCCTTGCTGCCTATAAGACTGAGAACTGAGCGATTAAACACCGCTGATTGCTCAGTTCTTAGTTTGCAGAGAGCCGGTGACTGGTAATCACCAGCTCTCTGCTGTGCCCCTCCAGTGCTCACTGGAGCTCTGGGATTTGGAGGGGGCGGGAGGGGCTGGCTCTGGCTCTCAGTGGCATGCTGAGAGGTTGAGCCGGCTGCTGGTCATGCTTCAGGTGGATTCCGGCAATATAGTTGGAATCCTGGATCGGCTCTGTGATGTCAGCCAACAGTGGGCCATAGGAGTGCAGAACTAAGTGTGTGATCCATAGAAGTATAGCTAAAATAGCTTTGGCCCTTGTTCTTCTTTAAATAATTACAAAACCCACAACAGTAAAATCAGTCTGTATATGCAGTAAAGCATGCTTGTCATACTCTCTGTGGAACCTAAGGGATTAATTTTCAGCACTATAAAAAGTCTGTTTGATCCTATCTTTGATCCTCCCCTTCTTCACCAGTCCCCAATTTATCTCCTGATAAGACAGAGACTTGGGGGCACTCTGCACATGCTCAGTTTGGTGTGTATTGCGAGAGAGTTTCTTTTTTCTTGGGAGGGTGCATGTGATCAGCACTGTCCAGACAGAGGGTCAGGGGTCATGCATCCTCATAGGCAGGGGCGGACTGACAACTCATGGGGCCCCCAGGCAATAGGAGATTATGGGGCCCCCAGGCAAAAGGAGATTATGAGGCCCCCAGGCAATAGGAGATTATGGGGCCACACACTATGTACACACACACACACACAGTATACACACACACACAGACACACAATATACACACACAGTATACACACACTGAAAAGATACTGGAGAGGTGGGGCAGCTATAATCTTGGGATTAAAAAAAAAAAAACACAGATTTTTACATACTGTCCCTGGTTTTATTGAGGCTGGCAACTCTGATGGGGCCCCTTAGTGGCATGGGGCCCTCGGGCAGTGTCCGAGAGCCCGAATGGTCAGTCCGCCCCTGCTCATAGGACAGTCAGAGGAGAATGAAAACCCCTCCTTCAAGCTTTAAGCAGACACTAATAGAATTCACAAAACTGTGGTATACTGCTGATGAGAAAAGGTATTTAGCAGTTTATATTTACTAAAATAATTGCATTTCCTTGTTCTGTGTACTGTGGGAGAGTGGATATAGTGAATGCAGGGTCCTGGGGAGACCAGATATAGTGAATGCAGGCTCCTGGGGAGACCAGATATAGTGAATGCAGGCTCCTGGGGAGACCAGATATAGTGAATGCAGGCTCCTGGGGAGAGCAGATATAGGGAATGCAGGCTCCTGGGGAGACCAGATATAGGGAATGCAGGCTCCTGGGGAGATCAGATATAGTGAATGCAGGCTCCTGGGGAGAGCAGATATAGTGACTGCAGAGTCCTGGGGAGAGCAGATATAGTGACTGCAGAGTCCTGGGGAGAGCAAATATAGTGACTGCAGGCTCCTGGGGAGAGCAGATATAGTGAATGCAGAGTCCTGGGGAGATCAGATATAGTGAATGCAGAGTCCTTGATTGGCTGTTTTCAGCCTTCCAGCTTCTTGCTGAGGTAGCCATATTAACTTTCACACATGGAAGCAGACCAGGTGACTCTAAGGATGCTGCATTTACAGCCCCGGACACCTGATGGGTCTGTGCAACTCACAGATTCCACCCTAGTTCTGGCCCAGTATAGCTGGGATTAATAATTCAACTTTAAGGACCCCAGAACGAGAAGAACAAGTGGTCCACAGGGGGCAACTTCTTATGAAACAGGACTTTGGAAAAGGTGATTATTTATGTCTGTCAGCCACTCTTTTCCCTCCAGCTTGACACATGGACCGTGTCATCAGTCACAAGCAGTTATGGCTGCCTTAGTAAATGAGCATGGGATAGAGCCAGGGTTCTCCACAGTTGTTTTACTAACATACCACTTCTTGTTTTACCTGTTACCAAAGGTGTTACCAAAAGCTGAACATCCCTTCCAGAGATTACAAAAAGATATATCCAGATGCCCAAGTCAGGATCTTACGAGTATGCATTTTGTCTGTATGGACATGTTTTTTGGATGTCCAGTGGCAAATGCTACTGCAAAGGCCACAGTAAAAAGTGTTATCAGAAGTAGTTTGTAAGTACAGAGTGCCAGAAAGTACAGAGAGTAACAGAGGAAATCATTTTTTATAGGAGAGTCCTTACTAGAAGTTTTGAGGTTTTATTTTTACACCCCTTACTGTCTACAATGTAGTGGGCAAAGTAGAGTAAGAAACTAGAAAACTTTTGCCTGAATGTTTTCTTATATTTTATGAAGCCCCTAAGGGGGATGTTGGACTCTCTCCCTATGAGATTTGGTTTGGGAGTGTGTTACTCACTTGCTTATATTTTGTCTCAGCAGCTGAAGTCCTCCATTCGGATCTCACAGAGAATGTTGCTGATCTTTTAAGGTTTTTTACAAACTCATTTATGTGTTTTCTCCCTAATTCCAGATCCTAAAAGTTTGGAAGGATCTAAAACTAAAGCCAGGTGACTTGTGGATTGTTAAGAGACATTTATATATAAGGAAATGTTTGGAGACTCAATACAGCATCTATTTCATGTACACTTTTTGCAAAACTTGAAGGAAAAGTCACCTGGATCCACACCAGACACTGCAAAAATGACTAAATGAAAGAAATCTCTGTGTTTGATTTGTTTCCCTCTTGTGATCACAGTCTAGGGTACTTTTTGATTCAATTACTTTAATTGTAAGGGATATATATATATTTGAAAAGTAGTTTAGCCATGTTGAAGTCATATTTGTCTTTTGTACGTCTTCCATTTTATGTAGAATTGTCTGTGTTTACATGTGCTGATAAGTCAGCATGCCAACAATTCAGCTAGAAGGCCATTCTGGCCACAGGAGTGTACAGCCAGTACTCTGTAAATATGTCTTATCAATCATTTGTTTTTCACAATGAAAAGTCATTTTGTAATGAAAAAGTTGCTCAGCTATTATTTTCTCCACAATGGAGTTTTTTGCCTCTTTGGCCAGGACTACCTCCACCTAAGTGTGTGGAGGTTCCAGGTTAAAGGTGATAGCAGGTATGGTTAGTGATCAAAATATTGATCAAAAGAGGGGAGACTGTAATGGAAATTTGTAAGTTCTGTATATAATTGTATTGTATTTTGTATGTATTGCACTCTGCCCTCACTGTGCACACAGCACTAATAATGTTTTCAGTAAATGTTTACATTCTTTTGAGTCCTGATTAGAATTAGCCTGCCTATGTAACGCCCCTTGTTACGATAAACCTACAATTGTAATATTAATGTGATACCTACGTAATCATGTGCATAAAAACCTTCAATTGCGTCATAATAAAGCAGAACAGTAATTTGGAAAGATGCTGAGCGTATCTTTTGTGTCTGTTCCCTACTGCAGTAGATATTATTAATTTGGAACCACTAATCAATATGAGGATAGGAGTTGCCTATCATCAATTTAACCGAGTTATGCACATGATTACGTAGGTATCACATTAATATTACAATTGTACATTTATGGTAACAAGGGGCGTTACATAGGCAGGCTTATTCTAATCAGGACTCGAAAGAATGTAAACATTTACTGAAAACATTATTAGTGCTGTGTGCACAGTGAGGGCAGAGTGCAATACATACAAAATACAATACAATTATATACAGAACTTACAAATTTCCATTACAGCAGATATAGTGAATGCAGAGTCCTGGGGAGAGCAGATATAGTGAATGCAGAGTCCTGGGGAGAGCAGATATAGTGAATGCAGAGTCCTGGGGAGAGCAGATATAGTGACTGCAGGCTCCTGGGGAGACCAGATATAGTGACTGTAGGGTCCTGGGGAGATCAGATATAGTGAATGCAGAGTCCTGGGGAGAACATATATAGTGAATTCCGGCTCCTGGGGAGAGCTGAGGATAAAACGCAGGTGCCACTCTAAGTGCAGTATAACAGTAGATTTAATTTCACAAGTGGATATAGGTACTCACAAGAGTAAGGTAGTAACAGGCATTTAGGCCGGTGATTGCCGATGATCACCAGTACAGCCCGTTCTGAGTCTCAAGCAAGTAGCTCTATGGATGCATCTACTTCACGGACGTTCAGCAAATTGCGCCTAAATGCCTGTTACTACCTTACTCTTGTGAGTACCTATATCCACTTGTGAAATTAAATCTACTGTTATACTGCACTTAGAGTGGCGCCTTTGTTTTATCCTCAGCTGTTCCAGAAGACCCTTCTTATCTTCCACTGGGCTGCCTTCAAGTTGCTTTTAGATGGACTTTATGGACTTTTTATGAGTCAGTTTTTTAAAATTCCCCCCAACCATTCCCTTCCCCTATGAGCAACTTAGGCTGTTTGGCTTACATTGAGCCTGGCGCAATCACCGACTTATTTCCTATGTGTAGGCAGAGCAGCCATATACATTACTATCTGGGTTATGCGCCACCTATAGGTGAATGGACACTGGTAGAATAACCAAATACAGGAAGTGATCCCCTATATAACCCCTCACATACAGGAAGTACTCCAGTTTTGTAGCAAGCAATGAACTCCCTAAAAGAGAAGGGAGGGGCCTCTGTGTCCCATGATGTACTCAAAGAAATGGATTTTACAGGTAAGTATGAAGAAAAAAATCACATTTTCTTTCTCGTACATCGGGGAGAGCAGCCATATACATTACTACCTGGGACGTCCCAGAGCAATAGCCTTGAGTGGAGGGAGACACACTGTATGAAATCACCATCAGATTTATACAGCAGCCTGTAAGACGCTTTGGCCAAAAGCCGAGTCCTCTGCTGCCTTAACATCACCTAATAAAATCTTGTGAACGTATGTACCAAAGACCAAGTATCGGCCTTGCAAATCTGCGCCACTGACACCTGATGGTGAAAAGCCCAGGAGGTTCCAACACCCCTGGTAGAATGAGCTCTAACCCCAAATGGAGGAGCTTTACCTTTCAGGCCATAGGCCTGAGTGATTATCTGGCGAATCCAAAGTGAAAAGGATGCCTTAGAAGCCTCTTGACCCTGCTTGGGACCTTCCGGCAAAACAAAAAATGAATCAGAACTTCTGATGCTTGCAGACCTTCCAAGGTACACTCTGACCACCCGCACCACATCCAGAAGGTGCAATTGCTTCTCTTCTGGCGAGCCAGGCTGAGAGAAAAAAGAAGATAGAACAATGTCCTAAATTTAAATAAAATTTAGAAACTACCGTATATACTCAAGTATAAGTCGATCCGAATATAAGCCGAGGACCTACTTTTACCACAAAAAACTGGGAAAACGTATTGACTCGAGTATAAGCCGAGGGTGAGCCTCACTGTGTCCATTGCATGCCTCTGTGCCTCAGTGTATGCCTCCTGTTTATGCCTCAGTGTATACATTGCCGATCTCCCTATCTAATCAGCCCGTGTCATGCAGTCAGACGGCGGCCATCCAGTGTTCAAAAGCCGTGCCTCTTCCTCGTCCTCGTCCTCTGTGATAGGCGGAAAACTCAGTTTCCCAGCAGTCAGTGTTCCCCCTATCACAGACATCCTCTCATTCTTGTCCGTGGGATGAGAATGAGAGGACGTCCGTGATAGGCTGAACACTGAACACTGACTGCTGGGAAACTGAGTGTTCCCTTATAACGGACGAGGATGAGCAGGAGATGTGGCTTTTGAACACCGGTCGGCTGCCGTCTGAGCATTACACAGTTGATCAGGTAGGGAGATGGCACCGTGACTCGAGTATAAGTCGAGGGGGGCACTTTCAGCAAAAAAAAAATGTGCTGAAAAACTCGGCTTATACTCGAGTATATTCGGTAGCTTAGGCAAAAAAGGACGGGACAGGACGTAACACCACTTCATCATGGTGCAAAATCAAATACGGCTCCTTACAGGAAAGGGCTGACTATTCAGAGATCCTTCTAGCCCAAGTAATTGCAAAAAGAAAAGCCAACTTCAGTGTCAAAAGAACTAACGGAACTTTGTCGATTGGTTCAAAAGGCTGCTCCTGTAGCACCAACAAAACCAAATTCAAATCCCAAGGGCAAAGAGGCGATTTAACGGGAGGCAATAAGTGAGTGACTCCCTGAAGAAAAATCTGAACCAGGGAATGTAAAGCCAAAGGCTTCTGGAGGTACACTGATAAGGCTGAAACCTGCCCTTGAATTGTTGTCAAGTCTACTCTTTTATCTAAGCCTGACTGAAGAAAAGAGAGAATTCTCTCTACCAAATATCCGTGAGGATGCCAACTTCTGGCCTCACACCATGCAATGTAAGCCTTCCAAACCCTGTGATAAACCTTCCAGGTGACCGCCTTTCTGGCATTCACCAATGTAGTTACCACTGGTTCTGAGACACCACGATCTCATAGCACCCTGGCTTCAATAGCCACGCCGTCAAATTCAGCGAGCGTAAATTCGGGTGGAATATAAGCCATTGTGACAGTAGATCGAGCTGGCGCGGAAGTGTCCAAGGCTTGCCTACTGCTAATCTCACTACCTCCGGATACCAGGCCCTCCTGGTCCAGCCTGGAGCTACCAGAATGACTGATGTCAACTCTCGGATCCTGTGCAAAAGATGTGGCAGAAGAGGAATCGGGGGCATGCATAAATCAAAGAACTGAGTCCAGGGAACTACCAGAGCATCTATCCTGATTGCAAGTGGATCTCTTGCTCTGGATACAAACTACTGAATCTTGCAGTTGAACCTGGATGCCAGCAGGTCTACATCCGGTGTACCCCACTGCTGGCAAATCTGCATAAACACGTGTGGGTGCAGAGACCATTCTCCTGGATGTATCTGTTGGAAGCTGAAATAGTCCGTTTTCAGTTCTCTACCCTCTGAAAGGCAGACAGCACTGGCAAATGCCTTTCTGCCCAGGATAAAACATGACTGACCTCCATGTGGGCCTCATAACTCTTGGTGGCACCCTGATGGTTGGCATTTTCTGTTTGTACCCTTACCGGGTGACCCTGTAATATTGTTGTCCAATAATTCAGCGTGAGGAGTATTGCCCACAGCTCTAGCACATTGATGGGCAATCCCTATTCCTTCAGAGTCCATTTCCCCTGGACTGTGGAACTTTCCATAACTGCGCCCCAGCCGGAAAGACTGGCAACTGTGGTCACTACATAGTTACATAGTAGGTGAGGTTGAAAAAAGACACAAGTCTAACAAGTCCAACCTATGTGTGATTATGTGTCAGTATTACATTATATATCCCTGTATGTAGTGGTTGTTCAGGTGATTATCTAATAGTTTCTTGAAACTATCAATGCTCCCCGCTGAGACCACCGCCTGTGGAAGGGAATTCCACATCCTTGCCACTCTTACAGTAAAGAACCCTCTACGTAGTTTAAGGTCAGAGGCGGCTCTCTAAATAGACAAATAAGGCGACCGCCTTAGGCCTCACAAATCCCAGGGGCCCCGCGGCTGCCTAATTTGCCTGTACTTCACCCTTTCCTGGCAAATCAAAGTCATGGAATGCCCGCAGCTTGTACGGCTATTTTTGTTCCCGCACGCCGCCCGCAAGCTCCACTTTTTACTGCAAAGAGAGCCAAGTCAGCTGACATCTCTCCCTGCAGTCCCCGGCTGCCTGACACACACAATCATTGCAGAGTGCCGTGGAGTGAACTGAACCCGCCCCTCCTTCTCCTGCTGTGTGATGTTTCCTGTGTACACAGAGGAGGAGGGGGAGGAGGAGGCTCACCACGCTGCTGAGACAATGCTGCTCGTCTGAGACTGCCTGAACTAATGCAAGGGGGAGAATAAGCCTACAGTTCACTTTGAGTGATTTTGGGGGAGAGGATATGTTTTAGGGGGCACTTTAGGACTTGTGCTACAAGGGGGCTTGGATATTAAATCCACCCCCTTAGCACATATCCTCTCCCCCAATCAAAGATATGTTGTCTGCCACAGAGGGGGTAGCCCTTGGCACCCCACAAGTGATGTGCACAATTGCTCCAGGTGCCCAAACTAGTGCCCCCCCTTCCAGGCATGTTAGTGCAGCAAAGTGAAAAACACAGGAACACATTGCACAATGCACATGTGACCCGGGTGCAATTTCGGCCCAATTATGTCCGCACACTCTCTGACCATATCCTGTAGTATTTCTGCAGTCTCTGACCATATCCTGTAGTATTTCTGCAGTCTCTGACCATCTCCTGTATTATGTCTGCAGTCTCTGATCATCTCCTGTATTATGTCTGCAGTCTCTGATCATCTCCTGTATTATATCTGCAGTCTCTGACCATCTCCTGTATTATGTCCGCATACTCTCTGACCATCTTCTGTATCATGTCTGCAGTCTCTGACCATCTCCTGTAGTATTTCTGCAGGGTCTGACCATCTATTTTATCATGTCCTCACAGTCTCGTAGTGTAATATAGGATGAAATGAGAGCCATCAAGCTGGAGCCTAGAGAGGACCATCTGACTGAGCCTTGCACGGTGCACCCGAGTGGTGGTCAGTAACAACTTGCTGATGTAGGGGGCAGTGAATACAGTAAGGTAAGGGGCCACTGATATAAAGGTTCCCCGTTACATCAGTAAGCCCCCCCCCTACCTTAGTGCATTCACTCTGCGGAAGGTGCTCTATGGTGACCAGAGTCCTCCCCACATTAGAGTTTCCATTTTAAATGCAAGTTGGAACTCTGTGGACAATGACATAAAGGGGAACTCTGATATAAGGTGATCTCGTCACCAGAGCCCCTCCTTACATCAGAGGTCCCCTTTACACCAAAGTCTGCAACATTCCCCCTTACATAAAATTTCCCCTTGCACTGTAAGGGGGAATCCTGCACACTCTGATGTAAGGGGGAAACTCTGTGTTGGGCTATATTAACCTGACCTTCATGTAAATGGAGGAATATGGTTTTGACTCTTGTTATACCTTAAGCATATTGCTAGTAGCAGGTGCACAAATGTTATCTATATTTGTGTGCGTGTAATAAAAAAAAATATATATATATATATATATATATATATATATATATATATATATATGTATGAAGAATTGCTTAGAGAAAGTTCTAGAAACTGTAAATTCATAGTTTTTAGGCTCTTTATATATGCAATTTATACTGTTAATTTTTATCGCTTGAATTATTTTTCTACATTGAACCTCATTTGCCATGTAGTTGCCCACCCCATTCATTTGTTCAGATCTTCTTGGAAGGTTTCCACATCCTGCGGAGAAGTTATTGCCCTGCTTAGCTTAGTATCGTCTGCAAATACAGAGATTGAACTGTTTATCCCATCCTACAGGTCGTTTATGAACAAATTAAATAGGATTGGTCCCAGCACAGAACCCTGGGGAACCCCACTACCCACCCCTGACCATTCTGAGTACTCCCCATTTATCACCACCCTCTGAACTCGCCCTTGTAGCCAGTTTTCAATCCATGTACTCACCCTATGGTCCATGCCAACGGACCTTATTTTGTACAGTAAATGTTTATGGGGAACTGTGTCAAATGCTTTTGTAAAATCCAGATACACCACGTCTACGGGCCTTCCTTTATCTAGATGGCAACTCACCTCCTCATAGAAGGTTAATAGATTGGTTTGGCAAGAACAATTCTTCATGAATCCATACTTATTACTGCTAATAATACTGTTCTCATTACTAAAATCTTGTATATAGTTCCTTATTATCCCCTCCAAGAGTTTACATACTATTGATGTTAGGCTAACTGGTCTGTAATTCCCAGGGATGTATTTTGGGCCCTTTTTAAATATTGGTGCTACATTGGCTTTTCTCCAATCAGCTGGTACCATTCCAGTCAGTAGACTGTCAGAAAAAATTAGGAACAATGGTCTGGCAATTAACTGACTGAGTTCCCTAAGTACCCTCGGGTGCAAGCCATCTGGTCCCGGTGATTTATTAATGTTACGTTTCCCAAGTCTAATTATAATTCTGTCCTCTGTTAACCATGGAGGTGCTTCCTGTGTTGTGTCATGAGGATAAACACTGCAGTTTTGTTTACTGAAGCCCCCCGATTCACTCGTGAAGACTGAGGAGAAGAATAAATTCAATACCTTCGCCGTTTCCCCATCCTTTGTAACCAAATGTCCTTCCTCATTCTTTATGGGGCTTACCTGCCGAACCTGATCCTTTAGGGCCTCTACCCTTCTTGGAGGCAAGAACACTCTTGCCTGAACTGTGTCCATGATAAGGCCTAAGTATTCCAGACTTTGGGCCGATTTCTCTGAATTTATGATCCATATGAGATGTTCCAGGAATTGGACCGTAAAGGTCATGTTCCTTATAAAAACTTGCAGCGATTGATCCCTAAGTAGGAGATCGTCTAAGTAGCAATCAGGATCCCTGTACGGGTGCTAGGATCTTTGTGAAGACCCGGGGTGTGGTTGCGAGCCCAAAGGGCAGAGCCACAAACTGAAAATGTTGTTCCTCTATGACAAAGTGCAGAAGCCTTTGATGAGATTGAAAATTTGGCACATGCAGGTATGCATCCCTGATATCTATGGATGTCAGAAAATCTCCTTCTTGGAGAGAGGTCATGACAGAGCAGACTGATTCCATTCGAAAGGGCCTGCACTGAGAGATAACGATTCAGTGCTCTTAAATCCAGAATTGGTCTAATGTCGCCATTTTGGCTTTGGAACCGTGAACAGATTTGAATAAAACCCTGTTCCCCTTTCGGGAATTGGGACCTCCATGATCACTCCCTGCCACCTTAAATGGTCTAGTGCTTGGAGTAATAGGCCCTTTCTTGAAAGGTCTGTGGGAACACTGGACCTCACAAATCTTTGAGGAGGGTAACAGTGTAATTCCAGTCTGTACCCCTGAGACACCACGGACATGACCCACCTGTTCTGAATTAGTGTTCCCCACAATCCCGCAAACTGCGGCAACCTTCCCCCCACCGGCAGGTGTGGGGGGCATCCCTTCGCAAGGAAGTTTTGGTGCCAGTATTAGCGGACCTTTAGACCCATGGCCTCTTTTGGGCTTAGCCCTGCTGTTTACCTTTGGCATCAGATCCCTGGTGCCGTCGGAACTGACTAGGGCCTGAAAAACCTGAGGAATTAGCGTGCGGCACCTTTAAAAAGAGCCGTGTAGCTACCCTTTTCACAGGAAGGAGGGAACTATTTCCTCCAGATATCTTTTGGATGTACTTATCAAGATCACCCCCAAACAAACGTTCTCCATGAAAAGGAAAACCAGCTAGCATCCTCTTACAAGGGAGCTCTGCTGACCAGCTTTTTAGCTGTAAAATTCTGCGCATGTGCACAGACAAAAGAGATCTGCTGCATGGAGTCTTTAAGGGCATCTATAGCAAAGCAAAGAGCCTGAGGCAGATCTGCTCCATCCTGAACAGAATCCTCCGGTCTATTGGGCCATCTAGCCTGATCCTTCAAGGCTTGACAGAGCCCAATTGCTGCTACTGTGGGCTGAATAGTTGAACCTTCCAGGGCGAAGGATGCCTTTAACAAGGCTTCCAGCTTCTTATCTGCAGGATCCTTAAAGACCTATGTATTATCCACTGGACAAGTTAAGGTCTTGCTCAGAGAGGAAACCTGCTTTCCTCCATAGGATATAACCGAGAAAATCTCCTTGGAGACACAAATATCCTGTCTGGGTGCTCCCAGTGGGAATATACCATCTGCTTCAAGAGTGGGTGAAAAGGAAATACCTTGTTCCTCCCTGGGTTCCTTGGAACCACAGCAGGGTACACAGGTGTTTCAGGGACCTCTACTGGAGGTAACTTAAAAGCTGTTTGGACCATCTGTACAGAGAATGGATGAGAAGCTTTTGTGATTGAGAGGCTGATATAATCTGAGCTTCTTCAGGCTCTGAATCACTTGAGGGAGATTTCTCTGCTTGGATATCAAATGCCTGACCGGCCATTATCCCTTCTACCTCGTCAACCCATTCTTGTTCCAATATAGGAGGAATAGGGGAAGGGGACCTGTTACGCTTCCTGCCACGTTGTGTGATGGAAGCGATCATTCCAGCAATTTTGCTCTCTAAACCAGCCAAAGCTGATGCCAGGTCCTCTTTAGTAATAAACTCTGATGTAGTAGTACTGGTAGTAGCCACAATGCCGGAAAGACGCAGCGGCTCAGATTGCCCGGTGACATCCGGTCTTCCAGGAGAGGCTATTGCAGCAGAGTTCCGTTTAGCCTCTACAGGGGCCTCTGATGGAATACATGTCCCCTTTTGCTGCAGCACTCCCCACAGAACGTTTCTTTGGAAGACATAGCTTGTTGAAGCAATGGTAACTGGCTTTGTGACAATACACAAGTTCCTCAGTACCATAATTCCCCCTTGGAAGAATCTTATACAATGAACTGTTCTTCCAGCTACTGTAACATAATTAGGCTGTGTCTGTAATCACCCATAGGACGCGCATGTCAGCCAGGACAGACTTCTCTGTGTCCCCTCCGCCGGCCAGCAACATTGTTGCAGAGGAAAATAGATAATAATTGGACCCTGGTTTTTCACAGGGCCCCTTACCACCTCTAGTGGGAAAAAATGAGCGTTGCAAGCAAAACTTTTTTTTTAAAAGCCCCCTTTTCCATTTCACTGCCTCCCTATCTATGCGCCCGGCCCCTTTCAGGACGCCAGACGCATGGACTCCTATGGTGGGGGGTGTTTTTTTTGAAGAACCTGATTAGAGGCAGAGGCTGATCTATATACCCTATCTGTGATGTTAATCTATATACCGTATCTGTAATGCTGGGCTATATATCCTATCTGTGATGCTAAGCTGTATACTCTGTCCTGTGTTGCTGAGCTGTATACTCCTGACACTATGGGTGGAAGCAAGTGGAATACAAGGGACAGAGTGGGTGGATTCTATAAGGGATGGGGCTTATGAGAAGTGGGAGGGGTCAAAAAGGAAGGGCAGTGTCTGGCGCCCCCCCATCCTAAAACGTCACCTGCCGCCACTGGTATAAATACTCTAAGACACAGAGCTGATGGGTTATTTGCTGCAGAGGATCAGTCCAGCCTGGAGGCTTTGCTGCCCTCTGGGCAGTGCTGCCATATGCTTCATGTTCGTGAGGCCTCGGGTGGGTGACCTGAGGGCCTGGATGCTGAAGCTACAGAGAGCTGACTGAGGGATTGCCTGCTGAAGATGCAGTCTGGTATCCCAGGAGAAAGGTGTGCCATGGATGTTGGAAGGAGGCAACCAACTTTCCTTGGACATTTGTGAGAACAGACTGATGAGAGATCATAGAGACCTTCGGGCTGCTGCCACGATTTGTGTTAGAGGGTCAGCTGTGTGTTTGCTAAAGGGGGCATTGGCTGGTGTCCTGAAGAGCTCAGTCTATCTAGTTCTCTGTGAAGGGACTCTGCTCTTGGTTCTCTAAAGAAGAAGCTTGTGTGCTTTAACTGCTTCTACCACAAAGCCAAGCCTACAGTTTGCTATATGAAAGGACTTCTGCTTTAGTCCTACAGAATGGCGTTCACTGTCCTCAACTTGTACATAGTTCTCTTTTAGGAGCATCCCACTCAATTCCCTCATCCCTATCCCAGTTACTCCAAATATAAAAAACATCAAAAACAACAGCCCTAGACTGGTTATTGAACTGAAGAGTGGCTGTGACCATGTGCCTGGCTGCGGGGCAATTACTGGGAAAAAAGAACCTGGACAATTTCCAGCGGCTCCTCCAGGGGTAGCGATGCACAGTACTTGTATAGCCGGATACAAACCCAGCATGGGTACAGTAAAGGGTGGGGGTGGCTCGGTTCTATAACTTATCCTCTATTGGGGTGCATCCAGAATCAGCAGACATCTGTATGTGCACTCACCTAATACGTGGAGATAAAAATCTTCCTCAGTATTTTTGTTATTATTTGGATGGTAAGTGATGATGTTATAGAGTCCGGAGTCCTGGTGGGTGACACGATGGAGAATCAGACTCCCGTTATTGGACAGGGAACATTCAGACTTCCTGCAGTCCGTCTTCTGGCAGATATCGGTCACCTCTGCAATGTGCTGAAGAAATCGATCGGCCGATGACTTATGCCTCCATACAAATCTATTACAGTGCGGTCCACTTGTATGATCTAGCCTCGTCTCCAGAGGGATCACAATCTTCTCTTCGACAGCAACATACAAGTCCTTGGAATTGGCTGGAAATACAGGAGGAGAAAGTCAGTGATCTATAGAAACATTCACAGTCATATTCAGACATCACTCCGACACCATTCTTCATTGCTCAGCAGAGTTCATGTCTGTTTCTGGAATCTTATTTTATTGAAATGAAATGAACTAGGGAGGAGCACAACATTGCATACAGTACCTACCAAAAATATGGTCTTGGTCCCCTGCCCATGTGTAAGCAGCCCTGATTTGCTGGCAGCCAAGCTGGCCAGGGGCTCCTCCCGTCTCCTTCATTCTCAGTGATTGAGCAGGGTACACACACATCTGTATAGGGAGAACCTCAGCCAATGCTACTCACATTCTCCTGGCCCGAGGTCCACAAAGTGAAGGAAAGTCCCCACAAGTAGCCTTTTAATGATTTTACTGTAACAGCAACATATCCCAAAACTTAACATTACATTCTCCCACTCCATAGCTCTATATGCAGTACACAATTTATCATCAGTCACAGGTACCTGAACACCAAATGTCCAACCAACTCTCCCACATCCCTCACTGTAGGTCCTCCACTAGTGATCTCTCTCTCAGTCTTCATGGTCTACCCTGAAGGGAAATCTTCTTCCTAGGCTATAGACTCTGCCTTAGACCCATCTCATACCAGATTATATAGAGGTACAATACTCCACCCACTAGCTCCACCGAAAGGGGGACATACCTTTGCTTGCACATGGTCCACATTTGGTCTGCCCGCTTTACAGGTTGATGCGCTCAAATCATACCAACTTTATGGGTTGGGCCATCCCAGACCCCCCACATCTAAAAATGCCGGAACCTTCCATGATGCTCAGCTTATGGGTTGATCCTGCCCATGTAGACCAGCAAAAATATAATCAGCATGTGGAGGCCCTGAACAGGACAGGAGGCCAGAGAGGAGTAGACCTGCACCCAGGAGAGTCAGCTGTACTGTATCCTTTCTGATCCTTATGGAGGTGGAGGCCAAGGTGGATTGCAAAAGGCCTTGTAGGCCAGGCCAAGAGTTCCCTGAGTGAGGGTCCTGGGAGAGGTGTACCTATGGAAGGGTGACTCCCGAGATCTCATTCCATGACCCAGGGTGAAAGGAAAGACTGCAACCAGGGTTGCCACCTCATTCCTTTAAAACCAAACACATATTAATTACACAGGTTCTGGGGCTAATTTAATGCAGATAAGACACTAAGTAAACTTAATTACCACCTTAATCAACCACAGAACCTGTGTAGTGAATGTGTGTTCGGTTTTAAAGGGATGAGGTGGCAACCCTAACTGCAACAGAGATGGCTGCTTAAAGTCCTGCAAATGCTTTTACATGTGACTACTGTGGACCGTCCACTAAGTGTGATTGACTATGTATTGTCAAGTGACTCTGGAGTGTATATCGATGTGACGCGGACATTCCTTCCTTGGGATATAAAGGCCAGAAATGTCATTGGGTGCCTCGGGCATGGAGAGGGCACAATATAGCAGAAGGTTTGGCCTCAGCAGGAGGAACAGTGTTCTAGCAAATGGACTAGAGGCAGAGCAGGGACTTGTGCCTTTTGAAGCCAATTCTAGCCAATCGCAAAGCCTCTCTTACACCAAGACCTCATATCTAAATATGCAGAGACCACCCACTTGTGGCCCCAATCTCTACAATTAAAGCGGGATTCCGGCCTGAAAAAAAAAAAATTAAAAGTCAGCAGCTACAAACACTGTAGCTGCTGACTTTAAATAAGTACTTACCTGTCCTGGGTGCCCACGATGTCGGCCGCCCGAGGCCAACCCGTCCCTCGGCTTTCGGGTCCCGGCACCGCCATCTTAGGTAAGGGAAACAGGCAGTGGAGCCTTGCGGCTTCACTGCCAGTTTCCTACTGTGCACGCACAGTTCCCAGAAGACAACGGGGCCGCTCACCGACGAGAAGAACACGCCGCGGAATAGGAAGAGGCAGATTAGGAAGACTGCTTAGCAACAAGGGTTTAGGCAAGTTTAAAAATGTTTTTTTTTCAAATGTTTTTTTTTTTATTTTTTTTTAGGATTTTTGGTGATTTTTTTTTTTTTTTTTTTTTTTAGGGTGGCCCTCCACTTTGATGACGTTTCAAGTTACGGTGCATGTGCAGTAACTCAAAAACGGTTGATACTGTGATCCTGGAACATGGCCAGGGAGAGAACATCAACTGGACAGAAGACCAAGATGCTGGACTGTCCCAGATAATCCGGGACAATCGCCACGTCTGAAATGTTATTTTCCTAAAATATTATCCAGACCTTTAGATTTTAGACTTTTCCCTGCAGAAAACATTTTTAATTGTTGCATAGAGTAGGAATAGATATAGTCCCAAGGCTTTTTTTGCCATTGGCGCCCAATTGGAAAGAACCATCCCACCCCCCAATTCCTGTACCAGATACCAATGTCATTAACACAGGAAGTTTGGGGACATCTCTGCAACGCAGTCATGGAGAGCAGTCATTACCTGTCAAAGGGTCTAACCCCTTCTTAGTCCGCCAACACTAAAAAAAAAAAAGCTTAAGCTAGAGTTCCACTTTAGGTTTAGCTGTGGTCTCCCTTCCCACAATTCCCCTGAGGAGGAGAACACCCTATTTTTGCACTGAACTATAATGTGTCACCTGGATAATGACACGGGAGCCCTGGGATGGGGAATTCTATTCAATCGACTTCCTGTGGGAGCTCCAGAATCCATCCTCCTCTGACCTACCCAGAGCCTTAGAGGAGAAGAGTCATCATACATTGTACTGATCAGATCAAACATAAGATTTTTAGATCTAACAATATTTTCTCCCAGCATGCATTGCAGTCAGTATCCTATGTTGATTTTTAAATATTGGGTTTATTATACACTATATTACCAAAAGTATTGGAACGCCTGCCTTTACACGCACCTGAATTTAATGACATCCCAGTCTTAGTTCCGTAGGGTTCAATATTGAGTTGGCTCCGCCCTTTGTAGCTATAACAGCTTCACCTCCTCTGGGAAGGCCGTCCACAAGGTTTAGGAGGGTGTCTATGGGAATGTTTGACCACTCTTCTGCCCTGTACACACGATTTTCCAACAACAAAATCCATGTTGTTGCTCGGAATCGAGCAGTGCGGCTCATCCATGTCTTTATGGACCTTGCTTTGTGCACTGGTGGGTAGTCATGTTGGAACAGGAAGGGGCCGTCCCCAAACTCCTCCCACAAAGTTGGGAGCATGAAATTGTCCAAAATGTCTTGGTATGCTGACGCCTTAAGAGTTCCCTTCACTGGAACTAAGGAGCCAAACCCAACCCCTGAAAAACAACCCCCCACCATAATCCCCCCTCCCCCCCACACCATAATCCCCCCTCCACCAAATGATTTGGACCAGCGCACAAAGCAAGGTCCATAAAGACATGGATGAGCAAGTTTGGGGTGGAGGAACTTGACTGGCCTGCACAGAGTCCTGACCTCAACCCGATAGAACACCTTTGGGATGAATTAGAGCAGAAATTGTGAGCCAGGCCTTCTCATCCAACATCAGCGCCTGACCTCACAAATGCTTTCTGGAAGAATGGTCAAACATTCCCATAGACACACTCCTAAACCTTGTGGACGGCCTTCCCAGAAGAGTTGAAGCTGTTATAGCTGCAAAGGGCGGAGCCAACTGAATATTGAACCCTACGGACTAAGACTGGGATGTCATTAAAGTTCATGTGCGTGTAAAGGCAGGTGTCCCAATACTTTTGGTAATATAGTGTATATATAATATAAACTTTAATATAACTGACACAAAAAAGCACCAGGTCCTGTTTAGGTGAGGATGGATCACTGAGAATGGTTTGTAGGAGATCAGATCTATCTGAGATGGAGCAGTGCCCTCTGCTGGCTGAACACACAACACGCAGTCACTGAAAGCATCATCTGTGAAGGCTGCGCATGCGATAGGAGATTAGAGATTTCCTTCCTCTTTTTCTTGTAGAAAAGATAATGCAGCAAACCTCCAGATAGACATTAAACAGACCATATGGGGAGTATTTACAAAGCAGTCAATGTGACTTTCACCAATCACTGCCATTTAAAATGATTGGACCTGAATGATTCACCACAGTTCACAACAAACCAGTGGGAAGGCTGCCCAGCCGGGTGGACTCGTAGTTTCTGGCCACGTGGAAAAAGCAGATTCCAGCTGGACTGAGAGGGGACAGAATGCAGCATGGCCGTCTAGTACCCAATCGGGAATGTGTCCAAAAGATAGGCAACTCTACGCTTTCCCCCCTCATCAGGAACCTCCCCCTAATGCCAATACTGTCCCTAACAGATAGGGTACCTGTACTCTGCCCACTCGCAAAATGCGTGCCAAATCTGAGAGCCAGGGCCCTAAATGGGCTCTGCCTGACCCAAGATGGCTGCTTGAGTCACATGGGGCGACAGCATCCAATTGGATCGCTTCTCCAGTGACCCAGGAAACCATACGAATTATGTTCCTCCTGACTTCCTCTCCGGGCTGCCAAATAGCGCCACCTGCAGGGGAGAGAGCAGACTGCACCTGCTTACTTGCAGAGAATGTTTGGTGAATGTCAGATTCTACTTTTTAAATATGCCCCTTAGTGTTGTCCTTTGAGAAAAGCAGCTCTAGGATCAGTGTTGTCACATGCAGGGGGCCATGCGATGAGTCCTTCTCCCCCATACACTCTCCAAACCAGGGGCTGGAAACCATCAGGCCGTGGATTCATGTCCGCTCAGACAGCTACTGTTTTCACACTGTGCTCCAACTTGCCTAGGGCCCCAACCCAGCCACCCTCAACTGACACAGAAATCACACCGCAAATGCACAACCACCCCCTCCATCTGTTAGAAGAGAAAACGATTAGCCACACGTGCTTCGCACGCTTCATGCCATCCATGACAGGTGGAGCAAGGTAGTAAAGTAAATAGAGGTATGTGGCGCTAACTCAAAGTGCATAAATGTGATAAAATAAATATAATCCAATTCTTCAAGTAAAGTGCATATGTGTAAAGAGCAAAATCACATAAAGTGACTAAGCATCCACTAAATTCATAAAAAGTGACATCGGATAAATAACAGTGAAATTCATGAAATATGACATCAAATAAATAGACAATTCAAATGAAGGTGAATAAATCCAAAAATAGTCTAAAAGTGCATCAAGATGAAAAAAATCACAAATTTAGAAAAAAAATTTTAAAAATCGCATGAGATAAAAAAAAGTCGCATGCAATAACAAAAATTGCATTAAGTGCAAAAAAGTGCAGAAACGCTATAAAAATAGCCACAAGTCGATCCAATTAATGTAATACAGTTCCAACGTGAACAAAGTGAGTCTTCATAAAACAGTTTGTGCAAAAAATAGATGAAAAAGGTGCATGAAAAAGTTGGAGCAAGGTATCAGAGAACAAAGAAGGAGAAGGTAGAGTGATGGAAAGGTGGGATACAAATTCCCAAGTAGATATAAGAAGCAGCAGGCGATTGCTCAAAAGAGGGTCAATGTATGCAGGGGGCAGTGTGAACAGGAGAAAAGAGGGTCAGTGTATACAGGGGGGCAGTGTGTACAGGGGAAAAGAGGGTCAGTGTATACAGGGGGCAGTGTGAACAGGAGAAAAGAGGGTCAGTGTATACAGGGGGGCAGTGTGTACAGGGGAAAAGAGGGTCAGTGTATACAGGGGGGCAGTGTGTACAGGGGAAAAGAGGGTCAGTGTATACAGGGGGCAGTGTGTACAGGGGAAAAGAGGGTCAGTGTATACAGGGAGCAGTGTGAACAGGAGAAAAGAGGGTCAGTGTATACAGGGATACAGGGGGGCAGTGTGTACAGGGGAAAAGAGGGTCAGTGTATACAGGGGGGCAGTGTGAACAGGAGAAAAGAGGGTCAGTGTATACAGGGGGGCAGTGTGTACAGGGGAAAAGAGGGTCAGTGTATACAGGGGGGCAGTGTGTACAGGGGAAAAGAGGGTCAGTGTATACAGGGGGGCAGTCTGTACAGGGGAAAATAGGATCAGTGTATAGAGGGCACAATGTGCACAGGGGAAAAGAGGGGCAGTGTACACAGGGGGCAGTGTGTACAGGGGAAAAGAGGGTGAGTGTATACAGGGTGCAGTGTGCACAGGGGAAAAAAGAGGGGCAGAGTGTACAGGGGAAAAGAGGGTCAGTGTATACAGGGGGGGCAATGTGTACAGGGGAAAGTGTAGAAGGGGGAAAAGAGGGTCAGTGTATACAGGGGGGGGCAATGTGTATGGGGGAAAAGAGGGTCAGTGTATACAGGGTGCAGTGTGCACAGGGGAAAAGAGGGGCAGAGTGTACAGGGGGAAAGAGAGTCAGTGTATACAGGGGGAGCAATGTGTACAGGGGAAAAGAGGGCCAGTGTATACAGGAGTGCAGTGTGCACAGGGGAAAAGAAGGTCAGTGTATACAGGGCGCAGTGTTCACAGGGGAAAAGAGGGGCAGTGTACACAGGGGGCAGTGTGTACAGGGGAAAAGAGGGTGAGTGTATACAGGGTGCAGTGTGCACAGGGGAAAAAAGAGGGGCAGAGTGTACAGGGGAAAAGAGGGTCAGTGTATACAGGGGGGGCAATGTGTACAGGGGAAAGTGTAGAAGGGGGAAAAGAGGGTCAGTGTATACAGGGGGGGGCAATGTGTATGGGGGAAAAGAGGGTCAGTGTATACAGGGTGCAGTGTGCACAGGGGAAAAGAGGGGCAGAGTGTACAGGGGGAAAGAGAGTCAGTGTATACAGGGGGAGCAATGTGTACAGGGGAAAAGAGGGCCAGTGTATACAGGAGTGCAGTGTGCACAGGGGAAAAGAAGGTCAGTGTATACAGGGCGCAGTGTTCACAGGGGAAAAGAGGGTCAGTGTATACAGGGGAAAGTGTAGAAGGGGGAAAAGAGGGTCAGTGTATACAGGGGGGCAGTGTGTATAGGGGAAAATGGGGTCAGTGTATACAGGAGCGTAGTGTGCACAGGGGAAAAGAGGGTCAGTGTATACAGGGGGCAGTGTATACAGGGAAAAAGAGGGTCAGTGTATACGCGGGGATGTGTACAGGGGAAAAGAGGGTCAGTATATACAGGGGGGCAGTGTGTTCTGGGGAAAAGAGGGTCAGTGTATACAGGGGGCAGTGTTTAGGGGAAAAGAGGGTCAGTGTATACAGGGGGCAGTGAGTACATGAGAAAAGAGGGTCAGTTTATACAGGGGCAGTGTGCGCAGGGGAAAAGAGGGTCAGTGTATATAGGGGGCAGTGTGTACAGGGAAAAAGGGTCAATGTATACAGGGGGCAGTGTGTACAGGAAAAAAGAGGGTCAGTGTATACAGGGCGCAGTGTGCAGAGGGGAAAAGAGGGGCAGAGTGTACAGGGTAAAAGAGGGTCAGTGTATACAGAGGGGGCAATGTGTACAGGGGAAAAGAGGGACAGTGTATACAGGGGTGCAGTGTGTAAAGGGGAAAAGAGGATCAGTGTATACAGGAGTGCAGTGTGCACAGGGGAAAAGAGAGTCAGTGTATACAGGGGGCAGTGTATACAGGGAAAAAGAGGGTCAGTGCATACGGGGGGATGTGTACAGGGGAAAAGATGGTCAATGTATACAGGGGCAGTGTATACAGGGAAAAAGAGGGTCAGTGTATACAGGGGGCAGTGTGTACAGGGGAAAAGAGGGTCAGTGTATATAAGGGCGCAGTGTGTACAGGTGAAAAAAGGGTCAGTGTATACAGGGGGCAGTGTTTAGGGGAAAAGAGGGTCAGTGTATACAGGGGGGCAGTGTGTACATGAGAAAAGAGGGTCAGTTTATACAGGGGCAGTGTGCACAGGGGAAAAGAGGGTTAGTGTATACAGGGCACAGTGTGCACAGGGGAAAAGAGGGTCAGTGTATACAGGGGGGCAGTGTGTACAGGGGAAAAGAGGGGCAGTGTGTACAGGGAAAAAGAGGGTCAGTGTATACAGGGGGGGCAATGTGTACAGGGGAAAAGAGGGTCAGTGTATACAGGGGGGCAGTGTGTACAGGGGAAAAGAGGGTCAGTGTATACAGGGGGGCAGTGTGTACAGGGGAAAAGAGGGTCAGTGTATGCAGGAGCGCAGTGTGCACAGGGGAAAAGAGGGTCAGTGTTTACAGGGTGCAGTGTGCACAGGGGAAAAGAGGGGCAGTGTATACAGGGGGAAAAGGGGTCAGTGTATACAGGGCGCAGTGTGCACAGGGGAAAAGAGGGGCAGTGTGTACAGGGGAAAAGAGGGTCAGTGTATACAGGGGGCAGTGTGCACAGGGGAAAAGAGGGGCAGTGTGTACAGGGGAAAAGAGGGTCACTGTATACAAGGGGGCAGTGTGTACAGGGGAAAAGAGGGTCAGTGTATACAGGGTGCAGTGTGCACAGGGGAAAAGAGGGGCAGTGCGTACAGGGGAAAAGAGGATCAGTGTATACAAGGGGGCAGTGTGTACAGGGGAAAAGAGGTCAGTGTATACAGGAGGGCAGGGTGTACAGGGGCAAATAGGGTCAGTGTATACAGGGGGGCAGTGTGTACAGGGAAAAAGAGGGTCAGTGTATACAGGAGCACAGTGTATACAAGGTCAGTGTGAATAGGGGAAAAGAGGGACAGTGTATACAGGGGGCAGTGTGTACAGGGGAAAAGAGGATCAGTGTATACAGGAGTGCAGTGTACACAGGGGAAAAGAGAGTCAGTGTATACAGGGAAAAAGAGGGTCAGTGCATACGGGGGGATGTGTACAGGGGAAAAGATGGTCAGTGTATACAGGGGCAGTGTATACAGGGAAAAAGAGGGTCAGTGTATACAGGGGGGCAGTGTGTACAGGGGAAAAGAGGGTCAGTGTATATAAGGGCGCAGTGTGTACAGGTGAAAAAAGGGTCAGTGTATACAGGGGGCAGTGTTTAGGGGAAAAGAGGGTCAGTGTGTACATGAGAAAAGAGGGTCAGTTTATACAGGGGCAGTGTGCACAGGGGAAAAGAGGGTCAGTGTATACAGGGGGGCAGTGTGTACAGGGGAAAAAAGAGGGTCACTGTATACAGGGGGGGGCAGTGTGTACAGGGGAAAAAAGGGTCAGTGTATACAGGGCGCAGTGTGCACAGGGGAAAAGAGGGGCAGTGTGTACAGAGGAAAAGAGGGTCAGTGTGTACAAGGGGGCAGTGTGTACAGGGGAGAAGAGGGTCAGTGTATACAGGGTGCAGTGTGCACAGGGGAAAAGAGGGGCAGTGCGTACAGGGGAAAAGAGGGTCAGTGTATACAGGGGGGCAGTGTGTACAGGGGAAAAAAGAGGGTCACTGTATACAGGGGGGGGCAGTGTGTACAGGGGAAAAGAGGGTCAGTGTATACAGGGCGCAGTGTGCACAGGGGAAAAGAGGGGCAGTGTGTACAGAGGAAAAGAGGGTCAGTGTGTACAAGGGGGCAGTGTGTACAGGGGAGAAGAGGGTCAGTGTATACAGGGTGCAGTGTGCACAGGGGAAAAGAGGGGCAGTGCGTACAGGGGAAAAGAGGGTCAGTGTATACAAGGGGGCAGTGTGTAAAGGGGAAAAGAGGTCAGTGTATACAGGAGGGCAGTGTGTACAGGGGCAAATAGGGTCAGTGTATACAGGGGGGCAGTGTGTACAGGGGAAAAGAGGGTCAGTGTATACAGGAGCACAGTGTATACAAGGTCAGTGTGAATAGGGGAAAAGAGGGACAGTGTATACAGGGGGGCAGTGTGTACAGGGGAAAAGAGGGTCAGTATATACAGGAGTGCAGTGTGCACAGGGGAAAAGAGGGTCAGTGTATACAGGGGGGCAGTGTGTACAGGGGAAAAGAGGGTCAGTGTATACAGGGGGGCAGTGTGTACAGGGAAAAGAGGGTCAGTGTATACAGGGGGCAGTATGTACAGGAGAAAAGAGGGTCAGTGTATACAGGGCGTAGTGTGTACAGGGAAAAAGAGGGACAGAGTGTACAAGGGAAAATAGGGTCAGTGTATACAGGGGGGGCAATGTGTACAGGGGAAAAGAGGTTCAGTGTATATAGGGGGACAGTGTGTACAGGGGAAAAGAGGGTCAGTGTATATAGGGGGGCAGTGTGTACAGGGGAAAAGAGGGTCAGTGTATACAGGAGCACAGTGTATACAGGGTAAGTGTGAATAGGGGAAAAGAGTGACAGTGTATACAGGGGGGCAGTGTGCAAAGGGGAAAAGAGGGTCAGTGTATACAGGGGGCAGTGTATACAGGAGAAAAGGAGGTCAGTGTATACAGCAGTGCAGTTTGCTCAGGGGAAAAGAGGGTCAGTGTATACAAGGCGCAGCGTTCACAGGGGAAAAGAGGGTCAGTGTATACAGGGGGAAGTGTAGACAGGGGAAAAGAGAGTGGGTCAGTGTATACAGGGGGGCAGTGTGTATAGGGGAAAAGAGGGTCAGTGTATACAGGAGCGTAGTGTGCACAGGGGAAAAGAGGGTCAGTATATACAGGGGGCAGTGTATACAGGGAAAAAGAGGGTCAGTGTATACGGGGGGATGAGTACATGGGAATAGAAGGTCAGTATATACAGGGGGGCAGTGTATACAGGGAAAAGAGGGTTAGTATATACAGGGGGGCAGTGTGTACAGGGGAAAAGAGGGTCAGTGTATACAGGGGCGCAGTGTGTACAGGGGAAAAAAGGGTCAGTGTATACAGGGGGCAGTGTGTACATGAGAAAAGAGGGTCAGTGTATATAGGGGGCAGTGTGTACGGGGAAAAAGAGGGTCAGTGTATACACAATGGCGACCCTAGGGGGGGGCCAGAGGGGGCCCTGACCCCCCCAACATTATGCTGGGCCCCACCATGTGCCCCCCCCCCCAAAAAATTTTTTTTTTTTTTTTTTTACAAAAAGGCAATTTCTTTTTGTTTGTATTCATATTGGATGTGCCACATCTTACTCGGGCCACCGCTGGGGTAACGCAGTCTCTATTGAGAGGGAGAACGTCCCCAGTCAGCTCCTGCAAAGTGATTCCTCCCCCCTCCCTCTGCTCGCTGACACTGCATAATGCAAGCACTCACACAACCACGGCCGCCCGATCTGCTCCTTCACCTGCATCCTCATTGGCAGGGAGAAGAGCGAGTTACAAGAAGGACTCCACCAGGACTCTCAGTTACTGAAAAAACAGACTGATTTCTCCCATCCTTAGGACAGGAGAACCAGCCTGTAAATTCCAAGAAATGCCAGACCAGCGCTGTCAATAGCAGGGGCAGGACAGCAAGAGGAGGCTGGGGAACCCCACAGTGGCAGAACACCAGGGCCCGGTGGCAAGACAACCTTTGCAACCCTGATAGTTCTCCCACTGCTTTGGACCCTTATATTTTCTTGGTATGCTGGTGACATATATCTCTTGTTTTCTGCCACCCTGGGGGGACCCCAATACAGTAGGAAGGGAACTCACTGCAGAACATGTGAAAGGGCCGTTGTGGGATCGTAGTAAAGGGGTAAAGGGCCCCAGGATAGATAAAATATAGATAGATAGATAGATATATCTATAGATATATCTATAGATATATATTTGCATTTTATATTGCCCCCTTATTTTTGTCCCTGCCCCCCCATGTGCCCCCCCTAAATATGAAAGCTGGAGACGCCACTGTGTATACAGGGTGCAGTGTGCACAGGGGAAAAAAGAGGCGCAGAGTGCACAGGGGAAAAGAGGGTCAGTGTATATAGGGGGCAGTGTGTACGGGGAAAAAGAGGGTCAGTGTATACAGGGTGCAGTGTGCACAGGGGAAAATAGGGGCAGAGTGTACAGGGGAAAAGCTCTAACATCACCTGACACTACAACAGAGGCTGGTATGGCTGCACACCCCGAAGTGAATATTACCAAAAAAGTTGTAGAAAGTCCCCGTGGGGTTTTTAAGCAGCAATTGTAATTGCTGCTTAAAAACCCCACGGGGACTTTGAGTGTAAAGGGGAAAAGAGGGTCAGTGTAAAGGGGAAAAGAGGGTTAATGTATACAGGGGGGCAGTTAGCACAGGGGAAAAGAGGGTCAGTATATACAGGGCGCAGTGTGCACAGGGGAAAAGAGGGTCAGTATATACAGGGCGCAGTGTGCACAGGGGAAAAGAGGGTCAGTGTATAAAGGGGGCAGTGTATACAGGGAAAAAGAGGGTCAGTGTATACAGGGGGCAGTGTATACAGGGAAAAAGAGGGTCAGTGTATACAGGGGGTTGTGTACAGGGGAAAAGAGGATCAGTATATACAGGGGGGCAGTGTGTTCAGGGGAAAAGAGGGTCAGTGTATACAGGGGGGCAGTGTGTACAGGGGAAAAGAGGGTCAATGTATACAGGGGTGCAGTGTGTACAGGGGAAAAAAGGGTCAGTGTATACAGGGGGCAGTGTTTAGGGGAAAAGAAGGTCAGTGTATACAGGGGGCAGTGTGTTCAGGGGAAAAGAGGGTCAGTTTATACAGGGGCAGTGTGCACAGGGAAAAAAAGGGTCAGTGTATACAGGGCGCAGTGTGCACAGGGGAAAAGAGGGTCAGTGTATACAGGGGGGCATTGTGGACAGGGGAAAAGAGGGTCAGAGTATACGGGGGGCAGTGTGTATAGGGGAAAAGAGGGTCAGTGTATACAGGGGGCAGTGTGCACAGGGGAAAAGAGGGTCAGTGTATACAGGGTGCGGTGTGTACAGGGGAAAAGAGGGGTAGTGTGTACAGGAGAAAGGAGGGTCAGTGTATACAGAGGGGCAGTGTGTACAGGGGAAAAGAGGGTCAGTGTATACAGGGGGGCAGTGTGTACAGGGGAAAAGAAGGTCAGTGTATACAGGAGCGCAGTTTGCACAGGGGAAAAGAGGGTCAGTGTATACAGGGGGGCAGTGTGTATAGGGAAAAGAGGGTCAGTGCATACAGGAGCATAGTGTGCACAGGGGAAAAGAGGGTCAGTGTATAAAGGGGGGCAGTGTGTTCAGGGTAAAAGAGAGTCAGTGTATACAGCGGGGCAGTGTGTTCAGGGAAAAAGAGCGTCAGTGTATACAGGGGGCAGTGTGTACAGGGGAAAAGAGGGTCAGTGTATACAGGGGGCATTGTTTAGGGGAAAAGAGGGTCAGTGTATATAGGGGCAGTGTGTATAGGGGAAAATAGGGTCTGTGTATACAGGGGGCAGTGTGTACAGGGGAAAAGAGGGTCAGTGTATACAGGGGGGCATTGTGCACAGGGGAAAAGAGAGTCAGTGTTTACAGGGGGACAGTGTGTACAGGGGAAAAGATGGTCAGTGTATACAGGGGGGCAGTGTGTACAGGGGAAAAGAGGGTCAGTGTATACAGGGGGCAGTGTGCACAGGGGAAAAGAAGGTCAGTGTATATAGGGGCAGTGTGTATAGGGGAACATAGGGTCAGTGTATACAGGGTGGCAATGTGTACAGGGGTAAAGAGGGTCAGTGTATACAAGAGGGCAGTGTCTACAGGGGAAAAGAGGGTCAGTGTATACAGGGGGCAGTGTGTACAGGGAAAAGAGGGACAGTGTATACAAGGGGGCAGTGTGTACAGGGAAAAAGAGGGTCAGTGTATACAGGAGTGCAGTGTGCACAGGGGAAAAACCGGTCAGTGTATACAGGGGGGCAGTGTGTACAAGGGAAAAGAGGGTCAGTGTATACAGGGGGGCAGTGTGTACAGGGGAAAAGAGGGTCAGTGTATGCAGGAGCGCAGTGTGCACAGGGGAAAGGAGGGGCAGTGTATACAGGGCAAAAGAGGGTCAATGTATACAGGAGGCAGTACGTACAGGGGAAAAGAGGGTCAGTGTATACAGGGCGCAGTGTGCAGAGGGGAAAAAGGGGCAGTGTATACAGGGCAAAAGAGGGTCGGTGTATACAGGAGGCAGTATGTACAGGGGAAAAGAGGGTCAGTGTATACAGGGGGCAGTGTGTATAGGTGAAAAGAGGGTCAGTGTATACAGGGGGGCAGTGTATACAGGGAAAAAGAGGGCCAGTGTATACAGGTGGCAGTGTGTACAGGAGAAAAGAGGGTTAGTGTATACAGGAGCGCAGTGTGTACAGGGGAAAAAGGGTCAGTGTATACAGGGCGCAGTGTGCACAGAGGAAAAGAGGGGCAGTGTATATGGGGCAAAAGCGGGTCAGTGTCTACAGGGGGCAGTGAGTACAGGGGAAAAGAGGGTCAGTGTATATGGGGGGCAGTGTGTACAGGGAAAAAGAGGGTCAATGTATACAGGGGGGCAGTGTGTACAGGGGAAAAGAGGGTCAGTCTATACATGGCGCAGTGTGTTCAGGGGAAAAGAAGGTTAGTGTATACAGAGGGGCAGTGTGTACATGAGAAAAGAGGGTCAGTGTATACAGGGGGTAGTGTTCACAGGGGAAAAGAGGGTCAGTGTATATAGGTGCAGTGTGTACAGGAAAAAAGAGGGTCAGTGTATACAGGGGGGCAGTGTGTATGGGGGAAAAGAGGAACAGTGTATACAGGGGGCAGTGTGTGCAGGGGAAAAATGGGTCAGTGTATACAGGAGGGAAGTGTGAGCATGGGAAAAGAGGGTCAGTGTATACAGGGGGGAATGAAAACAGGGGAGAAGAGGGTCAGTGTGTACAGGGAGCAGTGTGTTCAGGGGGGAAGAGGGACATTATATAAAGGGGGCAGTGTGTTCCAGGGAAAAGAGGGTCAGTTTATACAGAGGGGCAGTGTGTACAGGGGAAAAGAGGGTCAGTGTATACAGGGGGTAGTGTTCACAGGGGAAAAGAGGGTCAGTGTATACAGGGGGGCAGTGTGTACAGGGGAAAAGAGGGTCAGTGTATACAGGGGTTCAGTGTGTGCAGGGAAAAAGAGGGTCAGTGTATACAGGGGCACTGTGTTCAGGGGGAAAGAAGGTTAGTGTATACAGAGGGGCAGTGTGTACATGAGAAAAGAGGGTCAGTGTATACAGGGGGTAGTGTTCACAGGGGAAAAAAGGGTCAGTGTATATAGGGGCAGTGTGTACAGGAAAAAAGAGGGGCAGTGTATACAGGGGGCAGTGTGTACGGGGAAAAGAGGAACAGTGTATACAGGGGGCAGTGTGTACAGGGGAAAAGAGGGTCAGTGTTTACAGGGGGAATGAAAACAGGGGAGAAGAGGGTCAGTGTAAACAGGAGGGCAGTGTGTACAGGGGAAAAGAGGGTCAGTGTATACAGGGGGGGATGTGTACGGGGAAAAGAGGGCCAGTGTATACATGGGGCAGTGTGTACAGAGGAAAAGAGGGTCAGTGTACAGGGAGCAGTGTGTTCAGGGGGGAAGAGGGTCAGTTTATACAGAGGGGCAGTGTGTACATGAGAAAAGAGGGTCAGTGTATACAGGGGTAGTGTTCACAGGGGAAAAGAGGGTCAGTGTATACAGGGGGGCAGTGTGTACAGGGGAAAAGAGGGACAGTGTATACAGGGGGAATGTGTACAGGGGAGAAGAGGTCCGGTGTATACAGGAGGGCAGTGTGCACAGGGGAAAAGAGGGTCAGTGTATAGAGGGGGGCAGTGTGTACGTGAGAAAAGAGGGTCAGTGTATACAGGGAGTAGTGTTCACAGGGGAAAAGAGGGACAGTGTATACAGGGGGCAGTGTGTACAGGGGAAAAGAGGGTCAGTGTATACAGGGGGCAGTGTGTACAGGAGAAAAGAGGGTCAGTGTATACAGGGGTTCAGTGTGTGCAGGGAAAAAGAGGGTCAATGTATACAGGAGGGCAGTGTGCACAGGGGAAAAGAGGGTCAGTGAACAGGGAGGCAGTGTGTACAGGGGGAAAGAGGGTCATTGTATAGAGGGGGGCAGTGTGTAGAGAGGCTGGGACAGCATGTACAGGGGGTGAATTTAATTTGGGATAATTCCTAAGTTGTGTTTATTTGTTGTTTCTAATCAGACTGAAAAGCCACACCCAATACATAGCATCATTTAGCCACACCCAGTTTTTACCACGGCACGCATAGCGCCTCACCAGAAACCATCTCCATGGTAGGGGCCCCAGTGTATTTCTTTTCCAAGGGGCCCATGATACTTTTAAGATGGCACTGTAAAGGGGCCCAGCAGATCCCTGGCTCAGTAGTACCCCTACTTAGCAGAACCCCAGCTCATTAATACCCTCATTCAGCAGATCCCCAGCTCAGTAGCACCCCCACCTTTGCTGATCCACTGCTCAGTAGTAACCCCCAGTTCTGCTGATCCTCTTGATTGCTGTTCCTTCTCTCTCCAGTCCCCACTCACCTCCCGCTATATTGCAAACCACTGCACACCACGTGTGATATCTGCTAATTTCTTGCTCTGGTACCCCAGTTCTGCTTATCCTCTGCCACTCAGTCCTCTCTCTCCAGTCCCCGTTCACCTTCTGTTTTAGCGTTCCCACATTGCGCACCATGTGTGCTGTCTGTTAGTTGCTCCGCTCCAGTCTGGACCCGGCTCACCTTCCCGCTGCTCCACGCTGCCCACTAGATGTGAGGTCTGCACCAGACACTCCTAGAATATATACACATGAATCGGGAGTGACTGATGATGATGTCTTTCCTGTTTGCTTGTTGGTTTCCCAGTGCATCTTGGGATATCTCATACCTCCAATACAAAGCAAAACTTAGGCCACAGACCTAAGATCAGCCCCATTCATTGCATAAACCCCAGACCTCAGATCAGCCCCAATCATTGCATACACCCCAGACCTCAGATCAGCCACATTCACTGCATACACCCCAGACCTCAGATCAACCACATTCATAGCATGCACCCCAGACCTCAGATCAGCCACATTCATTGCATAAACCCCAGACCTCAGATCAGCCCCATTCATTGCATAAACCCCAGACCTCAGATCAGCCCCATTCATTGCATAAACCCCAGACCTCAGATCAGCCCCATTCATTGCATAAACCCCAGACCTCAGATCAGCCCCATTCATTGCATGCACCCCAGACCTCAGATCAGCCCCAATCATTGCATGCACCCCAGACCTCAGATCAACCCCAATCATTGCATAAACCCCAGACCTCAGATCAGCCCCATTCATTGCATAAACCCCAGACCTCAGATCAGCCCCATTCATTGCATGCACCCCAGACCTCAGATCAGCCCCAATCATTGCATGCACCCCAGACCTCAGATCAACCCCAATCATTGCATAAACCCCAGACCTCAGATCAGCCACATTCATTGCATAAACCCCAGACCTCAGATCAGCCCCAATCATTGCGTGCACCCCAGACCTCAGAACAGCCTCATTCATTGCATGCACCCCAGACCTCAGATCAGCCCCAATCATTGCATGTACCCCAGACCTCTGATCAGCCCCAATCATTGCATGTACCCCAGATCTCTGATCAGCCACATTCATTGCATACACCCCAGACCTCAGATCAGCCCCAATCATTGCATGCTCCCCAGACCTCAGATCAGCCACATTCATTGTATGCACCCCAGACCTCAGATCAGCCCCAATCATTGCATAAACCCCAGACCTCAGATCAGCCCCATTCATTGCATGCACCCCAGACCTCAGATCAACCCCAATCATTGCATACACCCCAGACCTCAGATCAACCACATTCATAGCATACAAAGCAAAACTTAGGCCACAGACCTAAGATCAGCCCCATTCATTGCATAAACCCCAGACCTCAGATCAGCCCCATTCATTGCATGCACCCCAGACCTCAGATCAACCACATTCATAGCATAAACCCCAGACCTCAGATCAACCACATTCATAGCATACACCCCAGACCTCAGATCAGCCACATTCATTGCATAAACCCCAGACCTCAGATCAGCCACATTCATTGTATGCACCCCAGACCTCAGATCAGCCCCAATCATTGTATACACCCCAGACCTCAGATCAGCCCCATTCATTGTATGCACCCCAGACCTCAGATCAGCCCCAATCATTGTATACACCCCAGACCTCAGATCAGCCACATTCATTGTATGCACCCCAGACCTCAGATCAACCCCAATCATTGCATAAACCCCAGACCTCAGATCAGCCCCATTCATTGCATGCACCCCAGACCTCAGATCAGCCCCAATCATTGCATGCACCCCAGACCTCAGATCAACCCCAATCATTGCATAAACCCCAGACCTCAGATCAGCCCCATTCATTGCATGCACCCCAGACCTCAGATCAGCCCCAATCATTGCATGCACCCCAGACCTCAGATCAACCCCAATCATTGCATAAACCCCAGACCTCAGATCAGCCCCATTCATTGCATGCTCCCCAGACCTCAGATCAGCCCCATTCATTGCATGAACCCCAGACCTCAGATCAGCCCCATTCATTGCATAAATCCCAGACCTCAGATCAGCCTCATTCATTGTATACACCCCAGACCTCAGATCAGGCCCCAAACCTCAGATCAGCCCCATTCATTGCATGCACCCCAGACCTCAGATCAGCCACATTCATTGTATGCACCCCAGACCTCAGATCAACCCCAATCATTGCATAAACCCCAGACCTCAGATCAGCCACATTCATTGCATAAACCCCAGACCTCAGATCAGTCCCAATCATTGCGTGCACCCCAGACCTCAGATCAGCCCCAATCATTGCATGCACCGGCCCAGACCTCAGATCAGCCCCAATCATTGCATGTACCCCAGATCTCTGATCAGCCACATTCATTGCATACACCCCAGACCTCAGATCAGCCTCATTCATTGCATACACCCCAGACCTCAGATCAGCCCCCAGACCTCAGATCAGCCCCAATCATTGCATGTACCCCAGACCTCTGATCAGCCCCAATCATTGCATGTACCCCAGATCTCTGATCAGCCACATTCATTGCATTCATCCCAGACCTCAGATCAGCCCCAATCATTGCATACACCCCAGACCTCAGATCAGCCTCATTCATTGCATACACCCCAGACCTCAGATCAGCCCCAATCATTGCATACACCCCAGACCTCAGATCAGCCTCATTCATTGCATACACCCCAGACCTCAGATCAGCCCCAATCATTGCATGCACCCCAGACCTCAGATCAGCCTCATTCATTGCATACACCCCAGACCTCAGATCAGCCCCCAGACCTCAGATCAGCCCCAATCATTGCATGAACCCCAGACCTCAGATCAGCCCCATTCATTGCATAAACCCCAGACCTCAGATCAGCCACATTCATTGCATAAACCCCAGACCTCAGATCAGTCATATTCATTACATGAAATCACGAAATTTCCATGTCTTATCACTGATGGGGAAGTGACTGGTATAATTTATTTCACAGAGATTTATGTATCACTGTGATTTCCACTGATTCTTATTTTTCAATGCATTCTTTATTTATCAGAAAGGTTTTCCTAAAAAAACACAGTTAGCGTTAGAATGTGCAAATAGCGATGAACACCAAGAGGTCGAGCAGTAATGAAAGACATTCTGAGTGAGGTACAAAGACCAAATATACAGGCAGAGCATAAGAGCGGTGCAAAACCACATCAATATTCTCTCAAAACCCACAACTAGTGGGGAGGGGGGGACCCAGTGAAAAACACCATTCTGTGAATTATGTCTGACATCAACATATCAAATGGCAAGGAAAGTGTATCTCAGAGAATAGAAACCAAATCAAGGCTCATAGAGAGCCTGAATTCTACTGTCTAGGTCAGGGGTCTCCTAACATTCTAAACAAAGGACTTTAGACTTTAGGGGGGTCAGACTGTGGCCAGCAGGAGTGGAAATTGTTCTGGCATCAGTGGGAGTAAGCAGTGCATCTTTGACATTAGGGGGAGGAATAGTGCCCCATCATTGGTGTTAGTGGGAGGAATAGTGCCCCATCATTGGTATCAGTGGGAGGAATAGTGCCCCATCATTGGTATCAGTGGGAGGAATAGTGCCCCATCATTTGTATCAGTGGGAGGAATAGTGCCCCATCATTGGTATCAGTGGGAGGAATAGTCCCCCATCATTGGTATCAGTGGGAGGAATAGTCCCCCATCATTGGTATCAGTGGGAGGAATAGTGTCCCATCATTGTTATCAGTGGGAGGAATAGTGTCCCATCATTGGTATCAGTGGGAGGAATAGTGTCCCATCATTGGTGTCAGTGTGAGGAATAGTGCCCCATCATTGGTGTCAGTGCGAGGAATAGTGCCCCATCATTGGTGTCAGAGGGAGGAATAGTGTCCCATCATTGGTATCAGTGGGAGGAATAGTGCCCCATCATTGGTATCAATGAGAGGAATAGTGCCCCATCATTGGAATCAGTGGGAGGAATAGTGCCCCATCATTGGTATCAGTGGGAGGAATAGTACCCCATTATTGGTGTCAGTGGGAGGAATAGTGCCCCATCATTGGTATCAGTGGGAGGAATAGTGCCCAATCATTGGTATCAGTGGGAGAAATAATACCCCATTATTGGTGTCAGTGGGAGGAATAGTGTCCCATCATTGATATCAGTGGAAGGAATAGTGTCCCATCATTGGTATCAGTGGGAGGAATAGTGTCCCATCATTGGTGTCAGTGGGAGGAATAGTGTCCCATCATTGGTGTCAGTGGGAGGAATAGTGCTCCATCATTGGTATCAGTGGGAGGAATAGTGCCCCATTTTTGATGTCAGTGGGAGGAATAATGTCACATCATTGGTATCATTGGGAGAAATAGTGCCCCATTATTTGTATCAGTGGGAGAAATAGTGCCCCATTATTTGTATCAGTGGGAGAAATAGTGCCCCATCATTGGTGTCAGTGACAGGAATAGTGCCCCACCATTGGTATTAGTGGGAGGAATAGTGTCCCATCATTGGTGTCAGTGGGAGGAATAGTGCCCCATCATTGATATCAGTGGGAGGAATAGTGCCCCATTGTTGATGTCAGTGGAAGGAATAGTGCCCCATCATTGATATCAGTGGGAGGAATAGTGCCCCATTGTTGATGTCAGTGGGAGGAATAATGTCCCATCGCTGGGACAATAAGGAACTGTTGTATCTTTTTAATATGTATATTCCTGTTGCTCCTCCTCATCTCTCTGGGTATAAATATGAGGAGTCCTTGGCCTTGTCCAATCCTCAGAGGTAGGCTGGCAGGGGGATGAGACCTCTCCATAAATACAGTAGACATGGGCCATGCCAGCAAGGGGCAGTCAGGTGGAAGATGGAGATGCTTGGTTGAGGAGGCTGTTGGTGGCCCTCAGGGGGGCCCCTCTAGTCTGGGTGGGGGGTGTCCTGCCTTGGGTCAGGGCTCGGGTGCTGGAAAGATCCTGCCATAACACACAGGAGGAAGTCTTTCCTGGAGGCACTGGAGTAAGAGAGGACAGGATGAGTAGAACAACACTGTTGGAGACTAGGAAAGGGGGAGACTGCCATATGTAGCCGGTCTCCCTTAAAGACATTGGTGTGCTTAAGTCTTCATCCTTCCCTGAGAGATCTCCTGAGGGTCAGTCGGGTGGGCTGGTGTGTAGAGACAGCCAGGAGGGTTGGTGAAAGAGGTTGGCAGTCCCTGAAGAGGTGGTCCTGGGATCAATGGCCACGGAGGAGACATTAGCATCTGTTTCACTGAATTGTGCTACACAAAGAGGGGCTGTGAGTTCCTGCCTGTAATAGGCTATTGATTATCTGACTGGGAGCCTGTCAGATCATTCAAGTGATTCAGCTGGATCCAGCAAATTATTGTGTAGGAGGCGAGTGAAGGAGGCTGTATATAGGAAGTCAAGTAGACATCCCATAATCTCCCATCCCTATCCAAGTTATTAACCCTCAATAAATAAAAACAAAATCACAGACTCTTCTCTGTCTCTCGATGTTTGTGAAAATTCGGTGTGCCTGGCTGTGCAGGAGTGTGGGGTCCAAGTTCATCTGCAACTCCTATGGGGGTAGTGCTACGTATATAAGACTGGATTGGACAACCCCTTCAGAATCGCAGAAAAAGCCCGGAATGTCTATACTCACCAGATGAGGCTTGGAGGAGGACACAGAGCAGGAGAAGAGCGGTCTGGGATCTCATGGTGAATGGGGCTCTCATGCAGCAAATGACACAGATAGAGAATGTCTATACTCACCAGATGAGGCTTGGAGGAGGACACAGAGCAGAAGGAGAGCGGTCTGGGATCTCATGGTGAATGGGGCTCTCATGCAGCAAATGACACAGGATGTATAGAGAGGAAATTATCATGTGGTTAGGTCATTTCTGGGGGACGAGTCTACAGGACAACCACACGTCACACCTAGAGGTGGCAGAATATCTCTCACCCCCTTCTATGTGCATTATAGAGAGAACAAACATTTACAATATCACATCAAGAAGCTTTCACTTCCTTCCCCAAGATTAATTTTAACAACACTGTTGTGACATTTTAGAGAGAACTTCTAATGGGTGGAGATTAAAGCGGTTCTAAAACCTAAAAGATTTTTTTGTTTACCGTAATGCATTCTCTACAAAACCGTATAACGTGTGTGTTATTTAAAAAAAAGAAAATCTGAAGCTTTAATATCACTTTAACCCCTTCAATACCGGACACTTTTACCCCCTTCCTGCCCAGGTCAATTTTCAGCTTCCAGCGCTGTCACATTTTGAATGACAATTGTGCGGTCATACAACACTCTATCCATACTACATTTTTATCATTTTTTGAGACAATTAGAGCTTTCTTTTGGTGGGATTTATTCACCACTGGGGTTTTTATTTTTTTGCTAAATAAACAAAAAAACAGTTTTTCTTAATCTCTCTTATAAAATTTGGTCAATAAGTAATTTTGTAATTCTTCTTCACTGACGGGCACTGGTGAGGCTGCACTGATGAGGCTGCACTGATGGGCACTGTGAGGGTGTACTGATGGGCACTGGTGAGGGTGTACTGATGGGCACTGGTGAGGGTGTACTGATGGGCACTGGTGAGGGTGTACTGATGGGCACTGTGAGGGTGTACTTATGGGCACTGGTGAGGGTGTACTGATGGGCACTGATGAGGCAGCAGTGATGGGCACTGATGAGGCTGCACTGTTGGGCACTGATGAGGCTGCACTGTTGGGCACTGGTGAGGGTGTACTGATGGGCACTGGTGAGGGTGTACTGATGGGCACTGGTGAGGGTGTACTGATGGGCACTGGTGAGGGTGTACTGATGGGCACTGATGAGGCTGCACTGTTGGGCACTGGTGAGGGTGTACTGATGGGCAGGGGCGGACTGACCATTCGGGCCCTCGGGCACTGCCCGAGGGTCCCATGCCACTAAGGGGCCCCATAAGGGTTGCCAACCTCAATAAAACCAGGGACAGTATGATAAAATCTCTGTTTTTTAAAAAATCCCAAGATTATAGCTGCCCAACCTCTCCAGTACCTTTTCAGTGTGTGTATACTGTGTGTGTATATTGTGTGTCTGTGTGTGTATACTGTATGTGTGTGTATACTGTGTGGCCCCATAATCTATTGCCTGGGGGCCCCATAATCTCCTATTGCCTGGGGGCCCCATAATCTCCTATTGCCCAGGGGCCCCATAATCTTCTCCTATTGCCTGGGGGCCCCATAATCTTCTCCTATTGCCCGGGGCCCCATGAGTTGTCAGTCCGCCCCTGCTGATGGGCACTGATGAGGCAGCAGTGATGGGCACTGATGAGGCAGCAGTGATCAGCACTAGTGAGGCCGCACTAATGGGCACTGATGAGGCTACACTGAAGGGCACTGGTGGGGCTGCACTGATGGATACTTGTGAGGCTGCACTGAAGAGGCGTCACTGATAGCCACTGATGAGACGGCACTGATAAGGCTGCACTGATGGGCACTGATAAGGATGCACTGATGAGGCGGCACTAATAGGTGGCACTGATGAGGCTGCACTGATGATCAGTGCTCTGATTATCAGTGTAAATGCCCCCTGTCAGCCTTCCCAGTTTTTGTCTCTCCTTTCCTCATACAGTGACAGCGCGTGAGGAAAGGATTGCTAATAACCGGCTAGTTGGTTTAAATGTGATTAGCTATGATTGGACACAGCTGATCACATAGTAAAGGGCCGCTGTGATTGGGCTTTACCCTGATCTGTGATCAGATGTGCCCAAAAGACACAGTGATTGGGATACTTACCTCCTCTTAAGGACCCATTTAATACAACCTAAAATGTTTATGTAAGTAACTTTATGTTGTGTAATAAGTTTGTGTTGATTATGCAAAATAAAAATGTATGAATTGTGATTATTACCTTTGTATGGGACCAAGCCTGTTGTGTATATTGTTTCAAGACACATGTCCCCATAAATGTAATTATTTTACAATTATTTTATTATTTTTCACCTACACATGGTTTAGTGAATTTTGGTCGTTTAGATTGTTTGAAGTTGCTTGAAAAATGGCTGCTGCGTATTCAAGTGGCCATGTGGCTGAGAGGGGGAAGGGCAGAAGCACTTACAATAGGAGCTGTTTCTTGAAAGGGCTACGCCCTGTGGATGGTCTCAGGTTTTCTAGACAATAGCATGGAGGAGTTCTTTTGTTTGTATTTCTCAATATCTTGTTCCTGTGGAAGCTGATATGATCTTTCTTTGGGAACAAGAGTGTAAGTTTGAATCCGTGTTATTTTGTGTTTTCTGTTGGCGGTTAGGGATGTGCTGTTTGATTGGATAGCCTGTGTTCTTATGGGCTCTAGTTGATGTAGCCTAGTGTGTGGAGAAAGTTTTTTGGTTTTCTAGTGAAGACATCTGGGTTTGTGCTGGTTTTGGCGGGATCAGCAACAGCATTTCATGTGTTAATGTCACCATGTGGTCCGATTGTCGTTGGCCATTTTGTTGTAGTCACCATGTGGCCTGGCTTTTTCGGCCATTTTGTCATGGCTTGATTTTCATTTGTTGCAACTGCCATTTCGTGTCTGCTGGGTTTTGGTTTTGGGTGGAATTGCTGTGCTTTTGGGCCAGGTTTCAGCGTTTAGTGAGGTTTGAGTCATCTTTTTGCAGGAGTTTCCGTGGTCTGACTGCCCAGGGGATATGGGATTCGAGAGGGCAATATGGGGGGGGGTTATTCCACCCTTTCCTGGACAAAAGGTTTTTAAAATTGTTGAAGTCTCCTATATGATGTTAGCCATAGATTTTTTTTAATGTCTTGATAGACATAATATGAAGTTCTGGGAAGATGAAGCTATTCCAGGCTTTCCCTCCCCCTCCCTCTTCCTGTCCATTGATATGTAAATAAACCAGTTAGATGGGTTTTTAGAGCTGAGCAGCAGATCTTTTGAAACAAGCATGTGGACAAAGGGACTTGTGTTTAAAAGGACAAAATCACTTTGTTTTTTAAATTTAATTTCAGTTGTTTTGTGAAGTTTTATACTGTAATACAGTTTTGGGTAGAGAGTAAACTGGAGGCATCCACGTTATTGTTGTAATATCGAGGTACAGAGAGAAGCCACATTGTTCTGTAGAGAAAGCGGAGCGTAAGTGTGCTGTGCAGTTTAGTCTAGTGACGCAGTGTACGGTCGTACAGCGTAACCGCTTGTGTATGCATAAACTGTGAGGGGTAGAGATATAATTCGGGGGGTTATCTGTGGTTGTTGAGTAATTGTTTGACATATTTAATAGTTGGTTGTTATTACGGGTATTGCAGTGTAAAAGAGTGGTACTCTGTAGTTCTGTGCCAAAAGCGTTGGGACAACAAGCCATAGAGTTATAACGCCTCGGTTAGGGTTTCTAGGTGGTGGACTGGACCAGATATAGTGGTTGTAGTTCGTCAATCCACCGTAAAAGAAGGCACCAGGCGGTGCTCTCCTCAATGGGTGCAATGGTTTCCCTGGATGCAGGGGTAAGAAATTAAGTCGATTCAAATCGCCATGGGCAATGAGCAGTCCATGCAAGGGAAGG
This sequence comes from Aquarana catesbeiana, assembly GCF_042186555.1. Classification (NCBI taxonomy): domain Eukaryota; kingdom Metazoa; phylum Chordata; class Amphibia; order Anura; family Ranidae; genus Aquarana; species Aquarana catesbeiana. The sequence goes on along the minus strand of NC_133325.1, from coordinate 810,594,732 downwards.
AATGGAAGGCTTCCCACAGTCAGATGACTAAACAGTACATGAAGTCTAGTTTTGGGGCAAAGGCCAAACCCCTTAAAGATTGGTATATATGGTCAGAGGGTACTGTGAGGTTTATTCCTTTGGAATGTACTTTTGATGTCTGGAGGTACGAGACCCCAGAATAAAAATACCTTGGAAGTAGTCCAGCTGTGGCTTCAGAAATCTGTAATGATGAGTGGGTTGATGGTGTGTAGTACACGTTTGTGTGATTAAAATTCACATGCCTGTTTTTGAACTTTGTGTGGCTGGTCCATGCAAGGTTTGGAGCCGCTCTCGTATTTTTCCCATTGTATTTTTTTCTATCGCTAAAAGAGCGAAGGCAGCATTCCATCTGGTTGTTTTGTTTTTTCATTTTTGTTTGGGGAGCTATGAAATATCTCCCCCACATTTGTATCTAAATGTTTGTCTCATGTTTCAGTCTTCTTATTGTTTGTATGTAGTAACATGAATATGTTTGAACCTACCGCGGCGGCTCTCCTACACGTCGTGGCTGTTGTATTTTTGTAGGAAATGAAAGTAAGGGTTATAGAGGGTTTAGTTATTATCGGTTTTGAGGAATGTCAGTGACAATTTACCAATGTACACGAATGTTGTATTGTTTACAATTCTTTGCAGGTTAAATATGAAGGATAGAGTAATAACTTTTGTTTATAAGTATCTTTTCAGGTCCAAGGAGTTTCTGAAAGTGTATGTACATAGAAAGCAGGTGTATGTAGATACACCATTCTAAACCTGCGTGTCTTCCTCCAGTTTGTAATGAAGAAGAAAATGGGGGGGGGTGGTAAAGGTAAGAATGACAATTTTCAAACCAATAATACTAACTGCTCTAATTCTAGCCAAGTTTGTGACCTAGTAGGATGACATGTTCCACGACTGTCTTTCTTTGATGGAATTTGAATCAGCAAGCAGCAGTCCGGTGAAGGAGGCTCCCATCCCAGGTGCTAAGAACCTTTTTGTCAATGGCTCCAGGTATTACACCCCAGATGGTAAGCCACACAGTGACCAAAGTCATTGAGTTAGGTTTGTTTGGAGGTCAAGTGCGATGCACAGACAATCGTCTGGGGGGATGTGTTCACTCTGCAAAGACATTATTGGTTATGAGCAGATGTAGGCTTGTGTCACCCCTGTGTGCCTGATCAACACTTTTGTGGGGACCATGGCGTGCCCCTGCAGATAATCTCCCATCCACAGGAACGGTAGTATAATCCCGGGTATGCTTTGTTCTCTGAACAATGCAGAATAAGGATTCATACCAACGGTAAAAATGGGACCCTTTGGGGTCGGACAGCATCCATGATTTAAAGACCAGCCATGCGGCTTTCTTTGTCTAGCTTTTTCCAGTGCAATAGGATAGCTTTTCTACCATAAAATAACCCTATATTGAGCAAGGTATGGTGAGCCAGAGAAGGAGCCACCTCCTCCACTAATCCAAGGAGACAAACTCTTGGTGACATAGGGATTGGAACACTGAGAACCTCAGAGATACAGGAGGTGATCCCAGACCAGAAGCTCTGAATCTGCGAACAACGATAACACCAAATTTCACACACCTGCTTCCCATTCACACCTGAGACCTTGTAACACTAGAGTCACATGACACCAGGGAGGGAAAATGGTTTATTTGGCCCAATTTGGAGATTTTCACTTAGGGGTGTACTCATTTTTGTTGCCAGCGGTTTAGACATTAATGGCTGTGTGTTGAGTTATTTTGAGGGGACAGCAAATTTACACTGTTATACAAGCTGTACACTCACTACTTTACATTGTAGACAAGTGTCATTTCTTCAGTGTTGTCACATGAAAAGATAGAAGAAAATATTTACAAAAATGTGAGGGGTGCGCTTACTTTTGTGAGATTATATATATATATATATATATATATATATATATATATATATATATATATATATGCCCTAAATGAACCAGATGATATTCAAAAAAATGTGTGATACACCGACAACCAAAATCGCTGGTGTACTTAACTCCAAAAAGTTAAAGAAAAATAAAATAAAGTCTTATGCCTCATATAGTACAGTGCAATGATATTTACCACACAATAATAATTTTAAAAAGCATTTAAAGTGATCTAAAGTGAATAACACATGTCAATGAGAAAATAAATGAAGATAAAATGAGAATGGTGTCCTATGCTTACATACAGAAACCAATCCAATAATGATACAAAATGTTTAAAAAACAAATTGTCCACTTTAATGTATCATTGTTCTCTTCTGTGAACAAATATCATGCTTCTTTCAACAAAAAACTTTCCACCAGAGGGATAAATGTCCTCTTGTGCACCACCTCAGTACAATCCCCAGTAATCCCTTCCATCACAATGACCAGATCTGCACTCACCAGAATAAACCACAGTAATCAGATCCACTCTCACCAGAATAAACCACAGTGATCAGATCCACTCTCACCAGAATAAACCACAGTGATCAGATCCACACTCACCAGAATAAACCACAGTGATCAGATCCACTCTCACCAGAATAAACCACAGTGATCAGATCCACACTCACCAGAATAAACCACAGTGATCAGATCCACTCTCACCAGAATAAACCACAGTGATCAGATCCACACTCACCAGAATAAACCACAGTGATCAGATCCACTCTCACCAGAATAAACCACAGTGATCAGATCCACTCTCACCAGAATAAACCACAGTGATCAGATCCACACTCACCAGAATAAATCACAGTGATCAGATCCACACTCACCAGAATAAACCACAGTGATCAGATCCACTCTCACCAGAATAAATCACAGTGATCAGATCCACTCTCACCAGAATAAACCACAGTGACCAGAATCTGATCCACATTTACCAGAATAAACCACAGTGATCAGATGGACACTCACCAGACTAAATCACAGTGATCATATCTACACTCACCAGAATAAATCACCTGTCTCCTGGGTCCAGACTGGAGGAAGCTGTATATTGATGGAAGCACCCAAGCTTGGTGCTGGCCAGTTCCATCACAGACAGGTCCAAATTGCATGACAAGTCACACCCTATTGTCGGCAATAGAGCTGTACAAATCGGTGCAACATGGACTTTGCGGCATCGTTTTAAAAAAATGGTTCCTGCACTATTTTTTGCCACTTTTTAGGTGCGACTTGTATAGACATCTGTGCATGAAGTCACACAGATGTCAGCCAAGTTGCACCTGAAGTCGCAGTGACCTGCAGCTTTTGAAATTGTGTGACTTCAAGTGAAGTCGGATCATTTCAAAGTCAGCTTTGGTGTGAATAGGGGCTTAAGGATCTAAAATGTTTAATTAGCTCCTACCTCAGTGAAAATAACCTTCTTGACCCCTTACAGTCTGGCTTTCGCTCGCAGCACTCCAAGGAAACTGCCTTACTAAAACTCACTAACGATTTACTAACTGCTAAAACCAATGACCACTACTCCATACTCCTACTACTTGACCTCTCTGTGGCCTTTGATAATGTTGACCACCCGCTCCTTCTCAATAAACTCCATTCCCTTGGCCTCCAAGATTCTGCTCTATCTTGGTTCTCTGCCTATCTATCACAGCGCTCCTTCAGTGTTACAACTCTGTCTCCTCATCTCCATTGCCCTTTCCTGTGGGGGTCCCCCAAGGCTCGGTTCTTGGACCCCTTCTCTTCTCTATCTACACCTCCTCTTTTGGTCACTTGATAACTGCCCACGACTTCCAATTCCACCACCGATGACACCCAAATCTATCTGTCTACTCCTCACCTCACTCCTTCAGTCTCCTCTCGCATTACTAACTTACTACCTGACATATCAGCATGGATGTCGCACCACTTCCTTCAACTAAATCTCTCTAAAACTGAGCTATTAATATTCCCCCCCGCCCGTGCCCCCCTCCATGACTTTTCCATCAAAATCAACAATGCAACCGTTGGCCCCTCCCCTCACGCCAGGGTACTCGGTGTAATACTAGGCTCTGACTTGTTATTTCAGCCCCAAGTGCAATCTCTGTCAAAAGTTTGTAGAATTCACCTTCGTAACATCTCTAAAATTTGCCCCTTTTTTACGAATGAAACCACCAAACTCCTCATTCACTCCCTTGTTATTTCTCGCCTTGACTATTGGAACTACCTTCTCATTGGCTTACCTCTCCATAGGCTCCTCCCCTCTTCAGTCTATCATGAATTCTGCTGCCAGACTTATCCACCTTACCAACCGCTCAGTGTCTGCCAACCCTCTCCTCCAATCCCTACACTGGTCTCCATTCAGTGTCCGCCAACCCTCTCCTCCAATTCCTACACCGATCTACATTCATTGTCTGCCAACCCTCTCCTCCAATCCCTACACTGGCTCCCAATCAGTGTCTGCCAACCCTCTACTCCAATCCTTACACTGGTCTCCATTCAGTGTCCGCCAACCCTCTCCTCCAATCCCTACACCGATCTACATTCATTGTCTGCCAACCCTCTCCTCCAATCCCTACACTGGCTCCCAATCAGTGTCTGCCAACCCTCTACTCCAATCCTTACACTGGTCTCCATTCAGTGTCCGCCAACCCTCTCCTCCAATCCCTACACCGATCTACATTCATTTCTGCCAACCCTCTCCTCCAATCCCTACACTGGCTCCCAATCAGTGTCTGCCAACCCTCTCCTCCAATCCCTACACTGGCTCCCAATCAGTGTCTGCCAACCCTCTCCTCCAATCCCTACACTGGTCTCCATTCAGTGTCTGCCAACCCTCTCCTCCAATCCCTACACTGGTCTCCATTCAGTGTCTGTCAACCCTCTCCTCCAATCCCTACACTGGTCTCCATTCATTGCCTGCCAACCCTCTTCTCCAATCCCTACACTGGCTCCCAATCAGTGTCTGCCAACCCTCTACTCCAATCCTTACACTGGTCTCCATTCAGTGTCTGCCAACCCTCTCCTCTAATCCCTACACTGGTCTCCATTCAGTGTCCGCCAACCCTCTCCTCTAATCCCTACACTGGTCTCCATTCAGTGTCTGCCAACCCTCTCCTCCAATCCCTACACCGATCTACATTCATTTCTGCCAACCCTCTCCTCCAATCCCTACACTGGCTCCCAATCAGTGTCTGCCAACCCTCTCCTCCAATCCCTACACTGGCTCCCAATCAGTGTCTGCCAACCCTCTCCTCCAATCCCTACACTGGTCTCCATTCAGTGTCTGCCAACCCTCTCCTCCAATCCCTACACTGGTCTCCATTCAGTGTCTGTCAACCCTCTCCTCCAATCCCTACACTGGTCTCCATTCATTGCCTGCCAACCCTCTTCTCCAATCCCTACACTGGCTCCCAATCAGTGTCTGCCAACCCTCTCCTCCAATCCCTACACTGGTCTCCATTCAGTGTCTGCCATCCCTCTCCTCCAATCTCTACACTGGTCTCCATTCAGTGTCTGCCAACCCTCTCCTCCAATCCCTACACTGGTCTCCATTCAGTGTCTGCCAACCCTCTCCTCCAATCCCTACACTGGTCTCCATTCAGTGTCCTCCAACCCTCTCCTCCAATCCCTACACTGGCTCCCAATCAGTGTTCATCACCCCTCTCCTCCAATCCCTACACTGGCTCCCAATTACCCAGCCAATTAAATTCAAAATACTAACCACAACATACAAAGCCATTCACAACTCTGCCCCGAGCTACATCACTAATCTGTTGGCACTATATAAATCCTGTATAATAATAATAATAATAATAATAATATTATGTCTCTCAATTTGATAGGAGTCTCACCATTTCTCTCTCATATTCTTTCTATCCAAGTATAACTACACCTCCCCCCTGATCCACAGGGCGGGGAGCAATATCCTTCCTGATTTCTAAATATCAAATTCCTCATTTTATATAGCCAGGATGAAAATATTTATTTGGTGTTAACAGTTTGAATTCCTTTGAAACTGTACCTCTGAATATTTCAACATAATAATTCTTATTCATCTGGGGGTTAACCCTTGGTTCACACATATGCGTTTTTTAGTGCATTTTGTGTTTTGCAGAAACACACTACAGTCCATTTAGCATGGCTTCCTATGCATCTAGTTCACATCTGTGCATTTTTTGGAACAGGTCAGGGACTTTTTTCCCACAGCAGATTGCATTTTGCATGTAATGGACTTCAATAGACCCACACCAAAAATGCAAGTGTTGTGTTTTTGATGCTTTTTGCATTTTGCCTTTTTTTTTTTGCCTAATAGGAAAGTATGACAGTTCTGTTTATGAAGTGCAACTGATGCGACTTTACACCCTCTGGCACTCAAGTTGCATCAAAGTCAAATCAAAGTAATGCAGAAACCTTTATGTGTCCAAAAGTCACATGTTAGGGTTAGGGCTAAGAGCTAGGGTTAGGGTTAAAGTTTGGGTTAGCTGTAATCATTAGGGTTAGGCTTAACGGTAATTGTTATGGTTTAGAATGCTAACCCTAACAATTACTGCAAATCCTAATGATTAACCCTAACCATTACTACTAACCCTAACCCTAAAGATCACCCCTAACCCCTAACCCTAATGATTACTACTATCCCTAACATTTATCATTTACCCTAACCCTAATGATTATCATTAACCCTAACCCTAATGATTACCACAAACCCTAACCCTAACGATTATCATTAACCCTAACCCTAACGATTATCATTAACCCTAACCCTAACGATTATCATTAACCCTAACCCTAACGATTATCATTAACCCTAACGATTATCATTAACCCTAACGATTATCATTAACCCTAACCCTAATGATTACCACAAACCCTAACCCTAACGATTAACCCTAACCTTTACTACTAACCCTAACCCTAAAGATCAACCTAACCCTAATGATTACTACTATCCCTAACCCTAACAATTACCACTTACCCTAACCCTAATGATTACCATTAACCCTAACCCTAACGATTACCCCTAACCCTAACCTTTACTACTAACCCTAACCCTAACAATCACCCCAACCATAACAATTACCACTAACCCTAATGATTGCCACAAACCCTAAATCTAATTATTACCTCTAACCTTAACCCGAATGATTACCTCTAACCCTAATCCTAATGATTACCACTAACCCTAATCCTAATGATTACCACTAACCCTAACAATTACCACTAAAACTAACCCTAACGATTACCCCTAACCCTAACAAATACCGCTAACCCAAGTGATTACCGCTAACCCTAATGATTACCACTAACCCTAAAAATTACCCCGAATCCTAATGATTACCCCTAACCCTAATGATTACCCCTAACCCTAATGATTACCCCTAACCCTAATGATTACCACTAACTATTACCCTAAGACTTAACCCTAAATCTAGCCCTTAACTTTGATGTGACTTAAGTGCCAGAGAGTGTTAAGCCGCATCAACATTGCACTCCATGAACAGAACCCCCATAATTTCCTATTAGCCAAAACAAAAATGCCAAACGCATTAAAAACAAGTAAAAAAATGCATGTTCAAAAGCACAACATGCGCCAGAAAAATGCATCAATTGCAACATGCATTGGTGTGAACCTTTCCTAAACCTAGTGGATTCCTGATTCACAGCCTAATGTAGGAAAAGGGGTGGGGATAATGGTGACGTCATTGACCTAATATGGCCATGTGATCAAATTAAGTCAGTGATGTCATCAGCAATCCTTCCCCTTTGTTCAATGTGGCCGGGGGGAAATTCCACAATGGCAGCTGATCGAGAGAGCAGCCTGCCATCATGTGACAGTTTCTTGTGAGTTTGGCCCAAACCTTATCTCATCCCCAATGATGGGTGGGGGGGGGGTGACTCTTTTTGGGTTGACTGGAGCCTTTAGTCTTTTATTACTTGGAAGATAAGCTGACAATCTATTGCAGATCACAAGATGACCATCCATCACTATTGTTTAAGATGATTATTTCACACTCTTTTTGAAAAATTATGTTACTTGACAGAAAAGCTGATTGTTTTTTGTTCTTTTTTTATAATCATATATTTTTACTCCCACTGACACCAATGACGGGGCACTATTCCTCCCACTGACACCAATGATGGGGCACTATTCCTCCCACTGATACCAATGATGGGACACTATTCCTCCCACTGATACCAATGATGGGACACTATTCCTCCCACTGATACCAAGGATGGGGCACTATTCCTCCCACTGACACCAATGATGGGGCACTATTCCTCCCACTGATACCAATGATGGGGCACTATTCCTCCCACTGACACCAATGATGGGACACTATTCCTCCCACTGATACCAATGATGGGGCACTATTCCTCCCACTGATACCAATGATGGGGCACTATTCCTCCCACTGACACCAATGATGGGGCACTATTCCTCCCACTGATACCAATGATGGGGCACTATTCCTCCCACTGACACCAATGATGGGACACTATTCCTCCCACTGATACCAATGATGGGGCACTATTTCTCCCACTTACACCAATGATGGGACACTATTCCTCCCACTGATACCAATGATGGGGCACTATTCCTCCCACTGATACCAATGATGGGGCACTATTCCTCCCACTTACACCAATGATGGGACACTATTCCTCCCACTGATACCAATGATGGGGCACTATTCCTCCCACTGATACAAATGATGGGGCACTATTTCTCCCACTGATACCAATGATGGGTCACTATTCCTCTCACTGATACCAATGATGGGGCACTATTCCTGTCATTGATACAAATGATGGGGTTCTATTCCTCCCACTGATACAAATGATGGAGTACTATTTCTCCCACTGATACCAATGATGGGGCACTATTCCTTCCACTAATAACAATGATGGGGCACTATTCCTCCCACTGATACCAATGATGGGGCACTATTCCTCCCACTGATGCCAATGATGGGACACTATTCCTCCCACCACTCATGCCAATGATGGGGCACTATTCCTCCCACTGATACCAATGATGGGACGCTATTCCTCCCACTGACACCAATGATGGGGCACTATTCCTTCCACTGATACCAATGATGGGACACTATTCCTCCCACTGATACCAATGATGGGGCACTATTCCTCCCACTGATACCAATGATGGGACACTATTCCCCCCACTGATACCAATGATGGGGCAATATTTCTCCCACCACTCATGCCAATGATGGGGCACTATTCCTCCCACTGATACCAATGATGGGACGCTATTCCTCCCACTGACACCAATGATGGGGCACTATTCCTTCCACTGATACCAATGATGGGACACTATTCCTCCCACTGATACCAATGATGGGGCACTATTCCTCCCACTGATACCAATGATGGGACACTATTCCTCCCACTGACACCAATGATGGGGCACTATTCCTCCCACTCATACCAATGATGGGGCACTATTCCTCCCACTGATACCAATGATGGGACACTATTCCTCCCACTGATACCAATGATGGGGCACTATTCCTCCCAATGACACCAATGATGGGACACTATTCCTCCCACTGATACCAATGATGGGGCACTATTCCTCCCACTGATACCAATGATGAGGACACTATTTCTCCCACTGATACTAATGATGAGGACACTATTTCTCCCACTGATACTAATGATGGGACACTATTCCTCCCACTTACACCAATGATGGGACACTATTCCTCCCACTGATACCAATGATGGGGCACTATTCCTCCCACTGATACAAATGATGGGGCACTATTTCTCCCACTGATACCAATGATGGGTCACTATTCCTCTCACTGATACCAATGATGGGGCACTATTCCTGTCATTGATACAAATGATGGGGTACTATTCCTCCCACTGATACAAATGATGGGGTACTATTTCTCCTACTGATACAAATGATGGAGTACTATTTCTCCCACTGATACCAATGATGGGGCACTATTCCTTCCACTAATAACAATGATGGGGCACTATTCCTCCCACTGATACCAATGATGGGGCACTATTCCTCCCACTGATGCCAATGATGGGACACTATTCCTCCCACCACTCATGCCAATGATGGGGCACTATTCCTCCCACTGATACCAATGATGGGGCACTATTCCTCCCACTGATACCAATGATGGGACACTATTCCCCCCACTGATACCAATGATGGGGCAATATTTCTCCCACTGATACCAATGATGAGGACACTATTTCTCCCACTGATACCAATGATGGGGCAATATTTCTCCCACTGATACCAATGATGGGGCAATATTTCTCCCACTGATACCAATGATGAGGACACTATTCCCCCCACTGATACCAATGATGGGGCACTATTCCTCCCACTGATACAAATGATGGGACACTATTTCTCCCACTGATACCAATGATGGGGCACTATTCCTCCCACTGATACAAATGATGGGACACTATTTCTCCCACTGATACCAATGATGGGGCATTATTCCTCCCACTGATACCAATGATGGGGCACTATTCCTCCCACTGACACCAATGATGATGGCTGGGCACTGCTCTGGGAAACATGTACAAAAGAAAAAAATCTCCTTTGGTGGGAGTATTGATTCAAGAATGCTTAAAGGTCTAAATGCCCTTAACTTATGGCTGGGATGCCCTTGACCTGTGAAGTGGGACATCTGTAAAATATATACAACCTTTTCCAGCAACTCTGACCTTTGCAAAGATATAAGATGCCATTTAAATCACCAGCAAATGACCGTTCCCAACAGCTTACTTCAGTTTGTAAACAAATTGGCCGCATAATTCCTTTAATCTATCCCAGACCCTTATCCTGGATGAGGGTGTCACGTGGGGTTCCCCTTAAAATGACATACCAATTGTAAGAAAATACAATAAGAAATATATACTTAGGGAATGTATGAGATTAATGTATGGGATTCAGTAAACAGAAAAGTATATACAGTATGTGTGGCACCCAGAGTCTGAGCTGGTCAGGTATTTATAAGATTGTCTTCTGTTTCTCAAGAAAGATAAAGGATTTCCTGTTGACGACTTCATTAGTAAGCTAAACCCACACATTGCATATTATGATTAAGATCTATTTTTTTTCTTCAAAGGCAAAGACAGCTTATGGGGTTTAGTTATTGGACCGGTGTTTTCTCCATGAAGGTCTTATCGGTCTAGTAATGTAAGCTGGCCAACTGATAGTCTGAAGGTCCATGTGTGATGGCAGGAGAACACAGAACACTAATGAACTTCTGATTGTTAGAGACATCATTGGGGACAGAGTAGGTTCGCAGTCCAAGGACCACGGCTATGGAACGCTCTACCCGCGGACATCCGCTCAGAAGAAAACCATCTGGCTTTCAGGAAGAAGCTCAAGACAAATCTCTTCTGAAGACCCAGATGGACACTGGTGGCAAAAGCACGTTGAGGCGATTTAGTTCGCATATGTAACGCTATATAAGTTATTTATTCAGTTATCACATCAAAGAGGGGTCAGTCATTTTCTAATCATTTTCATATGGAGCAGCACAGTGGTGTAGTGGGTAGCACTTTCTCCTTGCAGCAAGAGGGTCACTGGTTTGAATCCCAACCACGACACTACCTGTCTGGAGTTTGCATGTACTGCCTGTGCCTGTGTGGGTTTCCTCCGGTTTCCTCCCACACTCCAAAGACATGCTGGGAGGTTCATTGGATCCTGTCTAAAGTGGCCCTACTATGTTTATGTATGTGAGTTAGGGACTTTAGATTGTAAGCTCCTTGAGGGCAGGGACTGATGTGAATGTGCAATTTATATGTAAAGCGCTGCGTAAATTGATGGCGCTATATAAGTACCTGAAATAAAAAAAGAAAAATAAGAAAAATATGATTGTCCACTTTGGACCAATCAGAGATTCAATGATAGTGAATGTTAGGAACAGGAGGGACGCTGGAGCACCTGAGAGGGATAGACACCTGGGGGAGGGGTCAGGCTAGTGGTGGCTGGTGCTCAAAATTTTTGGGGGTGCAAACAAACTGAAAAAAAAACATCAATTGCCCCCACTGTGCCATCAAACGCAGCCACTGTGCCAATCAAGTGCAGCCACTGTGCCCATCAAACGCAGCCACTGTGCCCATCAAATGCCGCCACTGTGCCCATCAAGGGCAGCCACTGTGCCCATCAAGCGCAGCCACTGTGCCAAATGCAGCTACTGTACCCATCAATTACTGCCAGTGTGCCCATCAATTGCTGCCACTGTGGCCATCAATTGCCGCTACTGTGCCCCATCAAATGCTGCCAGTGTGCATCGCCCGGAACTTACCTGTTTCACAGCGGGTCAGCAGCAGTGTCCTGCACGCACCTAGATGTCTTCTGTCCTCTCTATCAGGCGTCCAATCACAGCAACTGACGTTTCAGCCAATCAGGTGACTGGTAACAGACCCGAGCACCTGATTGGCTGAGAGGCGGTTCAGTGTTAGCAAATCGAATTCCTTCGCTTTGCTAACACACAGCTGAATGAACAGCGAACGCACAGTATTGCGCCCGCTGTTCACCTTTTTTGAGCGCCTGTAAGCCTACGCCTCTAATCAGGTGCTTCCAAAAAACACCCCGGCCGCTTTAATTCAGGTGCCTGAAAAGGGTCCGGACTCCTGAATAGGGGGTGTCAGCGGCAACCATAGATAGATTCATGCGATGCATGAATCTATCTATGGTGATAGAGCGGTGCCAGGAGAGAGGGGGCGGCACTCCTGCGCCCTTTATGGACGCACCACCACTGGGTCAGGCACATACAGTGGGGAAAATACTGATTGGCTCCCCTGCAGATTGTGTAAGTTTTGCCCCCTTACATAGAAATGAAGGGTCTATAATTTTTATCATAGGTGTATTTTATATGATAGAGACAGAATATCAACCAAAAATCCAGAAAAAACACGATGCAAATGTTATAAATTGAGTTGCAGTTCAGTAAAGTTCAGCCCAAACATCGCCTATTCACCCGTTCGGCGAACACCCGAATTTTCAGGGTGTTTGGTGGGTGTTAGCTTCGTGCAAATGGGGGCAGACAAGCGAACACCCCCCCTCCTGAACCATACCAGGCCACATGCCCTCAAAATGGGGGGTGCTTTGGGGCAGGGAGGGCTCTGCCCCCTCATCCAAAAGCACCTTGTTCCCATGTTGATGGACACAAGGGCCTCATCCCCACAACCCTGGGCGGTGGTTGTCAGGGTCTGCGGGCAGGGGACTTATCGGAATCTGGAAGCCCCTTTAACCACTTCAATACAGTGCACAATACACCCCCTTCCTGCCCAGACCAATTTTCAGCTTTCGGTGCTCTCACAGTTTGAATGACAATTACTCAGTCATGCAACACTGTACCCATATGAAATTTGCGTCCTTTTTTTCACACAAATAGAGCTTTCTTTTGGTGGTATTTAATCACTAATGGGTTTTTTATTTTTTGTGCTATAAATAAAAAAGTCCATACATTTTGTGAAAAAAATGCCTTTTTCTTTGTTTCTGTCATAAAATTTTGCAAATTAGTAATTTTTCTTCATAAATTTTGGCCACAATTTATACTGCTACATATCTTTGGTAAAAATAACCCAAATTAGTGTAAATTTTTTGGTCTTTGTGAAAGTTATAGAGTCTACAAACTATGGTGCCAATCACTGAAAATTGATCACATCTGATCACACCTGATGTACTAACGGTCTATCTAATTTCTTGGAACACTAACAAGTCAGGAAAGTACAAATACCCCCTAAATGACCCCTTTTTAGAAAGTAGACATTCCAAGGTATTAAGTAAGTAGCATGGTGAATTTTTTTAAGTTGTAATTTTTTTCCCACAATTCTTTGCAATATAAAGTTTTTTTTAAATTTTTTTTTATCTTTTTGCAAAATTGTCATAATAACAGGTTATTTCTCTCTCAGAGCATATGCATCAACAAATTACACCCCAAAATACATTCTGCTACTCTTCCCGAGTATGGCGATACCACATGTGTGAGACTTTTACACAGCCTGGCCACATACAAAGGCCCAACATTGAAGTAGCATCTTCATGTGTTCTACAAGCCTAAATGACACATCTCATTTCTCAACCACCATTTACACTTTTGAAGGCCCTGGAGCACCAGGACAATGAAATTGCCCCCAAAATGACCCCATTTTGGAAAGTAAACACCCCAATGTATAATCTATGAGGCATAATGAGTCTTTTGAACGGTTCATTTTTTTCCAGAAGTTTTTGGAAAATGTGGAAAAAAATGAAAACGTATTTTTTTTACACAAAGTTGTCCATTTATCAGATATTTCTAACACATAGCATGTATGTAGCAAAGATGAGACCCCAAAATACATTCTGCTACTCCTCCTGAGTATGGCGATACCACATGTGTGAGACTTTTACAAAGCCTGGCCACATACAAAGGCCCAACATTGAAGTAGCATCTTCATGCGTTCTACAAGCATAAATGACACATTTCATTTCCCAACCACCTATTACACTTTTGAAGGCCCTGGAGCACCAGGACAATGGAATTGCCCCCAAAATGACCCCATTTTGGAAAGCAAACACCCCAACTTTTATTAATCTATGAGGCACAATAAGTCTTTTGAACGGTTAATTTTTTTTCCAGAAGTTTTTGGAAAATGTGAAAAAAAATTTTTTTACACAGATTTTTCCAATAATTTACAGGGTTGGAAGCCTGATCCCCAGTCATACAGATATTCCTGATATCCTGATCCCCAGTCAGACAGATATTTCCAACATATAGCATGTACATAGAAAAGATGACACCCCAAAATACATTCTGCTACTCCTCCTGAGTATGGCGATACCACATGTGTGAGACTTTTACACAGCTTGGCCACATACAGAGGCCCAACATCCAAGTAGCACCATCAGGCGTTCTAGGAGCATAAATGACATATATAATTTCCTGGCAACCTATCATTTTTGAAAACTCTTCATATTTCTAACACATAGCATGCACATACCAAGAATTACAATCCAAAATAAATTCTATTGCGGAAAGGGTAAAAAAAAAAGTATTACCTGTGCTTTTAGTAGTATCCACAGAGGAGAGCACTGGTCCAGGCAGCAGTCAGGGATGTGCTTAGCGACAGCAATAGTAATTATCCAGGCAGCAGGCAGGAATATTGTCTATAGTCAGCACAAGCATATTGTCGGCACAGCACAGTCCATAGAAATTGTCCAGGCAGAGACAGCCAGCACAGCCATAATATTGGTCCTGGTACACTGTTACCTGCAGACACTCATTATTGTACCGCTCTCCAGCCCTTCATAAACATACTGCCTCTTGCTACAGCTAATTATTTGCATAGTCCAGGTAGCGGTGTGGTCCATTTATTCGACAGGCAGAGGCATGGTGGCAATAAGTCAGCAGCAGGCTGAGGGCCGCAATCAGGTAAGACCTGTGCACAGGGGCACAGGGGTAGAGGCTTTGACCCACCCAAATCTCTATGAAGCCTCCGGACTCCAGACCCTAATCTGCAAATTCCGAAACCCAGAGAAAACAAAAATTTTCTCCATCTGGAAAAACAATTCTGGAGCCCCTCACATATGTGAGACCCCTGTGTACTACAGTATCAGGGCAACAGATCAGTCCTAGCGGTAGGCAAAAGCATAGTCCATAAAACAGACCGTGGTCAGTTCACATGCAAGCAGTCCAAGCGCTAGGCAGAGGCATAGTCACAAAACAGGCCAGGGTCAGTTCACGTGGAAGCAGTCCAAACGGTAGGCAGAGGCATAGTCACAAAACAGGCCAGGGTCAGTTCACATGCAAGCAGTCCAAGCGGTAGGCAGAGGCATAGTCACAAAACAGGCCAGGGTCAGTTCACATGTAAGCAGTCCAAACGGTAGGCAGAGGCATAGTCAAAAACAGGCCAGGGGCAGTTCACATGGAAGGCAGTGGCATGGTTATTTGGGGAAGAATGGAAAATGGTCAGCACAGATGATGAAAATGGGGAAATGGTTAAAAATATGGGCTAATATTTTAGGGAAGCATTCACCAATGCAAAGGCCAGGTTGGGAGGGACACTGGGGACAATGGTAGCTGGTATCTTTTCTAAATCCTCTTTTGGTGCACACGCGACATTTTTTTTGCCGTCTTCGGCCTTCTTCAGAGGGGAAGTGGCACTCATGAAGTCGGCAAACAGCCTCAGAGTGAAGGTCTTCTGGGGGGGGGGTCTTTGGTGATAGATGAGGGACGTAACAACTTCTTCTATGAATTGTAGGAAGGGGGCGGGGCTTTCAATGGATTTGGTGTAGACTACGTAGGAATTGTAAATGGCAGGGCCGGATTAACATAGGGGCTGATGGAGCTGCAGCTCCAGGCCCCTGCCTTAAAATCGGCCCTCGCAGCCAGCAGTATAAGCCTGATTTCTCATGTCCATAAACTTCTCTGGGACAGGAGAAGCTGTGTGTAAATGTAGGGGTGTCTGGCTGCATCTGTGTTGGCTCACTGTGGTTATTACAGTGTCACAGTGCACAGTTCCCCCCCTACACAAATGGCTCTGCCTTCCCCCTCCCCTCTCTCCTCTCTCTGTGTGCAGTGAAGGAGCCGTGTGGGCTGGGAAACAGAGCAACTGCAGCCGGCAGATAGAAGGTGAACACATATCTGAGTGATGAGCTTCCCATCCAAGTGTGAGCTCAGTGACTGGACTCTTATCTCCCTTCTCTCCCCCTCTTTTACCTTTATCTTCAGCAATGGCTGTTATAACTGCAGTCAATATGTAGACTTGGCTCCTTGTGCTTTTAGGTGGGTTCACACTGCTTTGCTGTGTTTTGGCCCATTGCTGGTGTATCCGCAGTTTTCCTGCGTTTTACCCACAGTCCTATTGATTTCTAAACTGCAGATACACAAGCAGTGCGCCCAAACTGCAGCACACCAGTGTGAGCCCAAAGGCTGTACACACCCCCCTCTATAGAACTTGGTCTGATCAATACTCCTGGCATTCATTTTACACACAACCATACCATCCCAGATCAGGAGGGGTGGGGGCTTCAGGGATTTGTTTGACTATGCAGGCCCTGTCCCTTCTACCCATCCTGGAAGAGTCCTGGAGGGAGTGGCAGGCTGCTGGTGGCAAGTGGCACACTGTATCTGGTGGCAGGCTGCTAGTGGCAAGTGGCACACTGTATCTGGTGGCAGGCTGCTAGTGGCAAGTGGCACACTGTATCTGGTGGCAGGCTGCTAGTGGCAAGTGGCACACTGTATCTGGTGGCAGGCTGCTAGTGGCAAGTGGCACACTGTATCTGGTGGCAGGCTGCTGGTGGAAAGTGGCACACTGTATCTGGTGGAAGGCTGCTGGTGGTAAGTGACACACTGTATCTGGTGGTAGGCTGTGGTTGGCAAGTGGCACACTGTATCTGGTGGCAGGCTGCTGGTGGAAAGTGGCACACTGTATCTGGTGGCAGGCTGTGGTTGGCAAGTGACACGCTGTATCTGGTGACAGGCTGTCAGTGGCAAGTGGCACACTGTATCTGGTGGCAGGCTGCTGGTGGCAAGTGGCACACTATCTGATGGAAGGCTGCTGGTGGTAAGTGACACACTGTATCTGGTGGTAGGCTGTGGTTGGCAAGTGGCACACTGTATCTGGTGGCAGGCTGCTGGTGGCAAGTGGCATACTGTATCTGGTGGCAGGCTGCTGGTGGCAAGTGGCACACTATCTGGTGGAAGGCTGCTGGTGGTAAGTGACACACAGTATCTGGTGGTAGGCTATGGTTGGCAAGTGGCACACTGTATCTGGTGGCAGGCTGCTGGTGGCAAGTGGCACACTATCTGGTGGCAAGTGGCAGACTGTATCTGGGGTCAGGCTGCTGGTGGCAAGTGACACGCTGTATCTGGTGACAGGCTGTCAGTGGCAAGTGGCACACTGTATCTGGTGGCAGGCTGCTAGTGGCAAGTGGCACACTGTATCTGGTGGCAGGCTGCTGGTGGAAAGTGGCACACTATCTGGTGGAAGGCTGCTGGTGGTAAGTGACACACTGTATCTGGTGGTAGGCTGTGGTTGGCAAGTGGCACACTGTATCTGGTGGCAGGCTGCTGGTGGCAAGTGGCACACTATCTGGTGGCAAGTGGCACACTGTATCTTGTGGCAGGCTGCTGGTGGCAAGTGGCACACTGTATCTGGTGGCAGGCTGCTGGTGGCAAGTGGCACACTATCTGGTGGAAGGCTGCTGGTGGTAAGTGATACACTGTATCTGGTGGTAGGCTGTGGTTGGCAAGTGGCACACTGTATCTGGTGGCAGGCTGCTGGTTTCAAGTGGCACACTATCTGGTGGCAAGTGGCACACTGTATCTGGTGGCAGGCTGCTGGTGGCAAGTGGCACACTGTATCTCGTGGCAGGCTGCTGGTGGAAAGTGGCACACTGTATCTGGTGGCAGGCTGCTGGTGGCAAGTGGCACACTATCTGGTGGAAGGCTGCTGGTGGTAAGTGACACACTGTATCTGGTGGTAGGCTGTGGTTGGCAAGTGGCACACTGTATCTGGTGGCAGGCTGCTGGAGGCAAGTGGCACACTGTATCTGGTGGCAGGCTGTGGTTGGCAAGTGGCACAATGTATCTGGTGGCAGGCTGCTGGTGGCAAGTGGCACACTGTATCTGGTGGCAGGCTGCTGGTGGCAAGTGGCACACTGTATCTGATGGCAGGCTGCTGGTGGCAAGTGGCACACTATCTGGTGGAAGGCTGCTGGTGGTAAGTGACACACTGTATCTGGTGGTAGGCTGTGGTTGGCAAGTGGCACACTGTATCTGGTGGCAGGCTGCTGGTGGCAAGTGGCACACTATCTGGTGGCAAGTGGCACACTGTATCTTGTGGCAGGCTGCTGGTGGCAAGTGGCACACTGTATCTGGTGGCAGGCTGCTGGTGGCAAGTGGCACACTATCTGGTGGAAGGCTGCTGGTGGTAAGTGATACACTGTATCTGGTGGTAGGCTGTGGTTGGCAAGTGGCACACTGTATCTGGTGGCAGGCTGCTGGTTTCAAGTGGCACACTATCTGGTGGCAAGTGGCACACTGTATCTGGTGGTAGGCTGTGGTTGGCAAGTGGCACACTGTATCTGGTGGCAGGCTGCTGGTGGCAAGTGGCATACTGTATCTGGTGGCAGGCTGCTGGTGGCAAGTGGCACACTATCTGGTGGAAGGCTGCTGGTGGTAAGTGACACACTGTATCTGGTGGTAGGCTGTGGTTGGCAAGTGGCACACTGTATCTGGTGGCAGGCTGCTGGTGGCAAGTGGCACACTATCTGGTGGCAAGTGGCAGACTGTATCTGGGGTCAGGCTGCTGGTGGCAAGTGACACGCTGTATCTGGTGACAGGCTGTCAGTGGCAAGTGGCACACTGTATCTGGTGGCAGGCTGCTATTGGCAAGTGGCACACTGTATCTGGTGGCAGGCTGCTGGTGGCAAGTGGCACACTATCTGGTGGAAGGCTGCTGGTGGTAAGTGACACACTGTATCTGGTGGTAGGCTGTGGTTGGCAAGTGGCACACTGTATCTGGTGGCAGGCTGCTGGTGGCAAGTGGCACACTGTATCTCGTGGCAGGCTGCTGGTGGCAAGTGGCACACTGTATCTGGTGGCAGGCTGCTGGTGGCAAGTGGCACACTATCTGGTGGAAGGCTGCTGGTGGTAAGTGACACACTGTATCTGGTGGTAGGCTGTGGTTGGCAAGTGGCACACTGTATCTGGTGGCAGGCTGCTGGAGGCAAGTGGCACACTGTATCTGGTGGCAGGCTGTGGTTGGCAAGTGGCACAATGTATCTGGTGGCAGGCTGCTGGTGGCAAGTGGCACACTGTATCTGGTGGCAGGCTGCTGGTGGCAAGTGGCATACTGTATCTGATGGCAGGCTGCTGGTGGCAAGTGGCACACTATCTGGTGGAAGGCTACTGGTGGTAAGGGACACACTATATCTGGTGGTAGGCTGTGGTTGGTAAGTGGCACAATGTATCTGATGGAAGGCTGCTGGTGGCAAGTGGCACACTGTATCTGGTGGCAGGGAGCTGGTGGCAAGTGGCACAATGTATCTGGTGGCAGGCTGCTGGTGGCAAGTGGCACACTGTATCTGGTGGCAAGTGGCACAATGTATCTGGTGACAGGCTGCTGGTGGCAAGTGACACACTGTATCTGGTGGCAGGCTGCTGGTGGCAAGTGGCACACTGTATCTGGTGGCAAGTGGCACAATGTATCTGGTGGCAAGTGGCACACTGTATCTAGTGGCAGGCTGCTGGTGGCAAGTGGCACACTGTATCTGGTGACAGGCTGTCGGTAGCAAGTGGCGCACTGTATCTGGTGAAAGGCTGCTGTTGGCAAGTGGCACACTGTATCTGGTGGCATGCTGCTGGTGGCAAGTGGCCCACTGTATCTGGTGGCAGGCTGCTGGTGGCAATTGGCACATTGTATCTGGTGGCAGGCTGCTGGTGGCAAGTGGCACACTGTATCTGTGGCAGGCTGTGGGTAGCAAGTGCCACACTGTATCTGGTTGCAAGTGGCACACTGTATCTAGTGGCAGGCTGCTGGTGGCAAGTAGCACACTGTATCTGGTGACAGGCTGTGGTTGGCAAGTGGCACACTGTATCTGGTGGCATGCTGCTGGTGGCAAGTGGCCCACTGTATCTGGTGGCAGGCTGCTGGTGGCAATTGGCACATTGTATCTGGTGGCAGGCTGCTGGTGGCAAGTGGCACACTGTATCTGTGGCAGGCTGTGGGTAGCAAGTGCCACACTGTATCTGGTTGCAAGTGGCACACTGTATCTGGTGGCAGGCTGCTGGTGGCAAGTGACATGCTGCATCTAGCGGCAGGCAACTGTGGAAAGTGATACGCTACATCTGGTGGCAGGCTATGGTTGGCAAGTGACAAGCTGCATCTGGTGGCTAGTGACAAGCTCAGGTCCCACTGATTCTGCATCATGGTGAGTTGAACTATTTCACTATATATTACAATGTAGTAACTGAAATAATGGAATTTGATCATCCTGACACCATATCAAGCATGGTGTCAGGATGATTGATTTTATGTACTAACACCAGCCATTTGCCTGACAAATCACCTCCACCGCCAATTTCCCCGCCAACCTCGAGACTACACCCCCCACCCTCATCTTTTTTTGGGAAGAGGGGGTTGTCTCTGAATGACAGTTTGGAAATGTGGTCTCCCTATGTTGCTGCTGGTGAGAGACCGCATAGCAGGTGGTATTGGTGGTGTTACTGCTGCTCAGAGGCTGCACAGCTGATATTACTGGTGAGAGTTTATTTAATTTGTTTTAGCGAAAAATTGTTTGCATTTTCATTTTGTTACCATAAAAAGGCCCACCGAAATCCTCAGCACCAGGCCCATGATGCTCTTAATCTGGCCCTGGTAAATGGCCAAATGGATGAGATAAATTGCTACCTTCTTGTACCAGAATCGGGACCTCCTTATTGACAAATAGGGCTGAATCATTTGATCATTGAAATCCACCCTCCCATGTAGAGATTATAATCTTGGACACATGTTGGCTTTTCAATGGGACCTCGTCTTCTTTATACCTCAATTGTAGTGTCGTCATGGATGGTGGACATCATGTGCATGTCCCTTTTATCCTTCCACCTCAAGGCCAGCACTTTGTTGCATCTCGATGATGCTCTTTCCCCCTTCGCAGCTTTTTGTTCACTAGAGATTGTGGGAAGCCCTTCCTATTTTTTCTGGAGGTTCCACAGGCCAGGGTTTTGCAATGTATAAGTGTTTGAAAAGGGGCAGGCTCGTGTAAAAGTTGTCAACGTATATGTGATATCCTTTGTTCAGAAGTGGGTATGCTAGGTCCCATACAATCTTTCCAGTTGTGCCCATGTAGGAGGGGCACTCAGGGGGCTGGAGCTGGGAATCTCTTCCTTCATATATGTGGAATGCATACAGATATCCCGTGGCTCTCCCACATAGCTTGTATAATTTTACTCCGTATCTGGCCCTTTTGCTAGGAATATATTGCTTTACCAGGGACTCATCGACACATATATTCTGATCGGGGACATAGAGTTCTGCAAATAGTTGGGAAAAGAAATTTATCAGTGGGCGAATCTTGTATAACTTGTCGTAATTTGGATGATTGTGGGGAGGGCACTGGGTGTTGTCGCTGAAGTGAAGAAAGCGCATTATCATCTTGTATCGGGACCTGGACATTACGGCAGAATAAATGGGCATGTTGTGGATGGGGTTGGTGGACCAATAGGCATATCCTTCATTTTTTTTTGTAATCCCCATGTTTAGGGTGAGGCCCATAAACATTTTGAACTCCTCCAAATTCACATCTCTCCACTCAAAAGGACGGGCATATGAAGATTGGGGGTTGTTGGCAATATATTGCTGGGCATATAAATGTGTCTGGTCCACAATAAATTGCAGCATAGTGTCGGGCAAAAACATATGAAAGAAATCAATCTCTGAGAAACTTTGGGTGTTGGTCTGCACACCTGGCAGTGCTGTGAAAGGGGGAATAATTGGCGATGCCGAGTTGGAAGGCAGCCATGTTGGGTTGGCAAGTCCATCTGGCATGTATGTAGAGGCCCTGGCTCTTGGGGGTGTGACACTCCAGTAGTTGGATTGGAATTTCCTGTGCTGGTACTCAGGCATGATGTGGCAGGACTGGTACTGGCTCTGGGCATTTGTTCCTGGGGCCTATCGCCGGCGGCAGCGCTGGTACTGGGCATTTGTTCCCGGGGCCTATTGCTGGTGGCAGTGCTGGTACTGGGCCTGGGAATATAATCCTGGTTTCCAGAGTGCCGTGCCCTTTTAGGAGGGACCCATTCTTCCTCTGAATCATTTGCCGATCCACTATTCAGTTCAAATGCCAAATTTGATTCAGAATCAGAATTGGAATCTGATGAGAACTCCCCGTTGCTCTCATCGGTCATGGAGAGGATCTCTTTTGGACATGACGCTGTGTGACAGGTGGCAGGTGACAGTCACTGATGGGCTGTGTGATGGGTGGCAGCTGATGTTCACTGATAGGTGATGACGGTGTGATAGGCGATGGTCACTGATGGGTGATAGGCCAAGGACAGTGATGGGTGATGGGTGATGGGTGATGGCTGGTGGTCACTAAAGGGTGACAGGTGATGGGTGATGGGTGATGGCTGGCGGTCACTGATGGGTGACGGGTGACAGGTGCACCGCTGACGGTCACTGATGGCAGTCCCTTATGTGACAGGTGCACTTTATTGGGTGACTGTGGTGACTGTTGGGTGACAGATGACAATTGGGGGGGCGATAGGACAGGTGTGGTGTTGGTGCAGACACTACAGAACACAGATCGGTAACTCACTGCTTCTGGCTCTTCTCTCCTCACACTGGAAACGGTGTGTGAGGAGAGAAGAGCTGGCAACAGCTAGTTACCACTCTGTGTTTACATTTATGATCGGCTGTGAAAGGATAACAGCCGATCACATGGGTAAACAGCCGGTCAATGGCTGTTTACCGGCGTCGGTGACGAGCAGTGTTCCCGGGAACACTCCGCCATCGAGGTGCACCTGCGCATGCACCGTGCACATTGGGGTGGACCTATCTGTGATCGCCCGTGACTTCATCACGGCCGATCACGTGGTAAACAGCCATGTCCAATGGCTGTTCACCCCCCTCGGTGGCGAACGGTGTCTCCGTGACACGCCGCCACCGAAGGAACAGGGATGCGCGCAAACGATTGCACGCATTCCCTGTTTAAATGGGAGGCCGTCATATAAATGGGGGCCGTCAGCCCCCCCATGTGAATGAGTATGGGGTACATAGTAAAGGGGGCTTGTTAAAGGGGGCTTCCAGATTCCGATAAGCCCCCTGCCCACAGACCCCTGCAACCGCAGCGCAGGCTCAACATACTTTATGTGTTCTATGATTGTTGGAATGTTTTTAAAGAACACTTTGCATGGTCATGTGACCTAAGAACCGCTTTTATCTATATGTAATAAAGTTGTGTCTCTACTTTTTTTAACAGTTGGTTTAATTGTGTTACCTCACAGTCAACTACACAACCAGTAAAATCCTATTTGCCAAATAGGGGGTGTTCCCCTCAATTCTTTATTCTTATAACTATACTATTAGGATGTGGTTGCCCCAAGAGCTGGTATATATATATATATATATATATATATATATATATATATATATATATATCAAGATTGTATATTGTGGACATACAGAGCCTTGAAAAAGTATTCATACCCCTTGAAATGTTCCACATTTTGTCATGTTACAACCAAAAACGTAAATGTATTTTATTGGGATTTTATGTGATAGACCAACACAAAGTGGCACATAATTGTGAAGTGGAAAGAAAGTGATAAATGGTTTTCAATTTTATTTACAAATAAATATGTGAAAAGTGTGGGGGGCATTTGTATTCAGCCCCCTTTACTCTGATACCCTTAAACTAAAATCTAGTGGAACCAATTGCCTTCAGAAGTCACCTAATTAGTAAATAGAGTCCACCTGTGTGTAATTTATTCGCAGTATAAATACAGCTGTTCTGTGAAGCCCTCAGAGGTTTGTTGGAGAACCTTAGTGAACAAACAGCATCATGAAGGCCAAGGAACACACCAGACAGGTCAGGGATAAAGTTGTGGAAAAGTATAAAGCAGGGTTAGGTTATAAAAAAATCTCTCCCAAGCTTTGAACATCTCATGGAGCTCTGTTCAATCCATCATCGGAAAATGGAAAGAGTATGGCACAACTGCAAACCTACCAAGACATGGCCGTCCACCTAAACTGACCGGCCGGGCAAGGAGAGCATTCGTCAGAGAAGAGCCAAGAGGTCCATGGTAACTCTGGAGGAGCTGCAGAGATCCACAGCTCAGGTAGGAGAATCTGTCCACAGGACAACTATTAGTCGTGTTCTCCACAAATCTGCCCTTTATGGAAGAGTGACAAGAAGAAAGACATTGGAGAAAGAAAGTCATAAGAAGTCCTGTTTGTAGTTTGTGAGAAGCCATGTGGAGGACACAGCAAACATGTGGAAGAAGGTGATCTGGTCACTTGAGACCAAAATTCTACTTTATGGCCTAAAAGTAAAACACTATGTGTGGGGAAAACTAACACTGCCCATCACCCTGAACACACCATCCCCACCGTGAAACATGGTGGTGGCAGCATCATGTGGTGGGGATGCTATTCTTCAGCAGGGACAGGGAAGCTGGTCAGAGTTGATGGGAAGATGGATGGAGACAAATACAGGACAATCTTAGAAGAAAACCTGTTAGAGTCTACAAAAGACTTGAGACTGGGGAGGAGGTTCACCTTCCAGCAGGACAACGACCCGAAACATCCAGCCAGAGCTACAATGGAATGGTTTAGATCAAAGCATATTCATGCGTTAGAATGGCCCAGTCACAGTCCAGACCTAAATCACATTGAGAATCTGTGGCAAGACTTGTTAAAATGTTGTAAACATTTATCATTTTCAGTCCACTTTTATCACATAAAATCCCAATAAAATACATTTACATTTTTGGTTGTAACATGACAAAATATGGGAAATTTCAAGGGGTATGAATTATATTATTATTATTTATTATTATACAGGATTCATATAGCGCCAACAGTTTACGTAGTGCTTTACAATATAAAAAGGAGACAATACAGTTATAATACAATAAGATACAGGAGGATTAAGAGGGCCCTGCTCAGAAGAGCTTACAATCTAATAGGGTGGGGCAAGTGGTACAAAAGGTTGTAACTGTGGGGAATGAGCTGATGGAAGTGGTAGGAGATTAGTTGGAGACATTATAGGCTTTCCTGAAGAGATGAGTTTTCAGGGATCACCTAAAGGTAGCAAGAGTAGGGGTTAGCCAGACAGGTAAGGTAGCGAGTTCCAGAGGATGGGAGAGGCTCTGGAGAAATCCTGGAGACGAGTATGGGAGGAGGAGACGAGGGAGCTTGAGAGTAGGAGGTCTTGAGAAGAGCGGAGAGGTCGATTTGGGTGATATTTGGAGACAAGATTGGTGATGTAGCTCGGGGCAGAGTTGTGAATGGCTTTGTATGTTGTGGTTAGAATTTTGAATTGAATTTGCTGGGTGATTGGGAGTCAGTGTAGGAATTAGAGGAGAGAGGTGGTGGACACTGATTGGGAGCCAGTGTAAGGATTGGAGTAGAGGGTTGGCAGACACTGAGCGGTTGGTAAGGTGGATAAGTCTGGCAGCAGCATTCATGATAGACTGAAGAGGGAAGGAGCCTATGGAGAGGTAGGCCAATGAGAAGGGAGTTGCAATAGTCAAGGCGAGAGATAACAAGGGAGTGAATGAGGAGTTTGGTGGTTTCATTTGTTAAAAAGGGGTGAATTTTAGAGATGTTAAGGAGGTGAATTCTTCAAACTTTTGACAAAGATTGGATTTGGGGCTGAAAGGAGAGGTCAGAGTCTAGGATTACACAGAGTACCCTGATATGAGGGGAGGGACTGATGGTTGCATTAATGATTTTCATTTAAAAGTCATGGAGGGGGGCGCGGATGGGGGGAATATTACCGGCTCCATTTTAGAGAGATTTATTTTAAGGAAGTGGTGCGACATCCATGCTGATATGTCAGTTAGTAATGCGAGAGGAGACTGAAGGAGTGAGGTGAGGAGTAGACAGATAGATTTGGGTGTCATCAGCGTATAAGTGGTATTGGAAGCCATGGGCAGTTATTAGGGATGAGTCGAACACCCCCCGGTTCGGTACGCACCAGAACCTGCGAACGGACCGAAATTTCGCACGAACTTTAGAACCCCATTGAAGTCTATGGGACTCGAACGTTCAAAATCAAAAGTGCTAATTTTAAAGGCTAATTTGCATGGTATTGTCCTAAAAAGGGTTTGTGGACCCGGGTCCTACCCCAGAGGACATGTATCAATGCAAAAAAAGTTTTAAAAACGAGCGTTTTTTCGGGAGCAGTGATTTTAATGATGCTTAAAGTGAAAAAAAAAGTGAAATATTCCTTTAAATATCGTACCTGGGGGGTGTCCATAGTATGCCTGTAAAGTGGCACGTGTTTCCCTGCACAAAATGTCATTTTTAAAGGAATAAAAGTCATTTAAAACTGCCTGCGGGTTTAATGTAATGTCTGGTCCTGGCAATATGAATGAAAATCAGTGAGACAAACGGCATGGGTACCCCCCAGTCCATTACCAGGCCCTTTGGGTGTTGTATGGATATTAAGGGGAACCCCGCACCCAAATTAAAAAAGGAAAGGTGTGGTTCCCCCAGGCCCTATATACTCTGAACAGCAGTATACAGGCGGTGCAAACAAGACAGGGACTGTAGGTTTCTTGTTAAGTAGAATCTGTTTGTAATTTTGAACTGGTACATTTTTAAAGTCTAGCTCCAGCCAAAAAATCTATTTTAAGCTTTTTGGAAAACCTAGGGAAGGGTTATCACCCCTGTGACATTTGTTTTGCTGTCTGTGCTCCTCTTCAGAAGATTTCACCTCACTTTCTGTCCCAATGACAAATGTTTTTTGAAAATTTGGATTTTTAGTGAAACAAGGATTGGTGATAAAGCATCAGTGGAAAGGAGAAATGTTTTTCCCATATTAACTCTTACATGAGAGAATTTCCCTTCCTAGGGGTAGATTTCATCTCACTTCCTGTTGTCTCCTTCCGTTTGTAAGTAGGAGTCGTTTGTAAGTTGGATGTTTGAAAGTAGGGGCCTGCCCTATATACTCTGCAGAAATTGGGGCCTTAGGTGGTGGTGTCGCCACAACACTGTAAGCCCTCACAGGGCCCTGCTGTGAAATATTAGATCAAGAATTGTAATTACATGCCCCTGCTGAACAGGGGCAGAAAAATTGGGCCTTAGGCACTGGTGCCACAACACTGCAACCCCTCACAGATACTCTAATTGGAACGTAGGAACGAGCCCTGCTGCAAAGTATTGCATCAAAAATTGTAATTACACGTCCCTGTTAAACAGGGGCTTAAAAATTGGGCCTTAGCCACTGGTGGCGGTGCCCAGAACCAAAAATATCTTACAAGCTATCAGCGTGATGATTGAGGAGGAAGAGGATAATTACTCAGGGATAGTCACTCTGCATTAGCATAGGCAGTCTAGAAGGGATCTGAGATTTAAAAAAAAATGTATTCGGTTACATCAGCATCAGGTGCTTGGTATCTGGTGGTGATCCAAGACTGATTCATTTTTATGAAGGTCAGTCGATCAACCGAGTCGGTGGACAGGTGCACCCTGTGATCGCTTACAAAGCCTCCAGCAGCACTGAATGTGCATTCTGAAAGAACGCTGGATGCAGGACAGGCCAGTAGCTCAATTGCATACTGTGCAAGCTCTGGCCAGTGATCCATCCTCAAGACCCAGTAACCCAGAGGATTTTCGGTGGGAAAGGTGTCCAAGTCAGATCTTGCCCCTAGGTATTCCTGCACCATGTAAAACAGACGCTGGCGATGGTTGCTGGAACCGATCATACAGTGGGGCTGCGGACTAAAAAATTGTCTGAACGCATCGGTCAGACGGCCACCTTCTCCACCGCTCCTTCTTTGACTGACCGAAGCCTCAGCAACACGTTGTCCAGAAACAGGAGTTTATAACCTCCCAGGCTCTGGGAACACGTTGCACAGACCTTTCTGCAAGGCCTCCTGAAGATGTTTCATCCTCTGCTCCCTCTGCGATGGCAAGATAAGGTCTGCAACCTTACCCTTGTAACGTGGATCAAGGAGGGTTGCCAGCCAGTATTGGTCCTTCTCCTTGATACCACAAATACGAGGATCCTTCCACAGGCTTTGCAGGATCAGAGAGGCCATGCAGCGTAGGTTTGCTGAGGCATTCGGTCCGGAGTCCTCTGGGTCACTAAGGATGACATGATCTGCAGCCACCTCCTCCCAGCCACATACAAGTCCATGTGTTTCTTGGGACTGTAAATGATCCCTTAAAGACTGCTACTGATGCTGAGTGCCAGGCTCCACCTCTATGCTGACACAATCCTCCTCCTCCTCCTCCTCGTCCTCTTCCTGTGTGATCAGCGGGCATGCAGGAACACTGTCTGGATAAAAGAAGCCTTGAGAGCCAAGGAAGTCCTCCTCTTACTGCCTCTGTTCTGCCTCAAGTGCCCTGTCCATTATTCCACGCAGCGTGTGCTCCAACAGGTGGACAAGGGGGACAGTGTCACTGATGCATGCACTGTTGTAATGGATGTGATCATGGTGAACTGTCTATTCCAATACCTGCTTTATATACCTAACATATATAAACTCAGCTTCTATGCTTATTAAGCCTTAAGACATTTACAGATATTCTGCAAAGCTCAAAGCTTGCTTAGGAACTGGACTGACTGCAAAGAGTTAATCAAAAAGTTTGCGCCTGCTTCCCAGAATACATTCAGAATATAACAGCATAACACAATGGAGCAAGAGAATGCTGAAAAAACAATTATTCACTTCTGCAAATGTGCATCAGCTAAAAGCCAAAACTTTGTCACATATTTGTATTTTTGTATTTGTGGTTTGTACGCGCTGACTATGGACATTCACTGTACTGTTCATTTAAGCACAAGAGACTTCATTTTGTTCTCACTGTTGAAATGTGTTCTGTAACCTTCACCTAACACACAGACACATCTTCTGCTAAATGCTCTCTACTCCCCCCTCCCTTCTCAAGGTTTTACTTTTGCAATTTTTCTATTCGCTAGTTTTTAATAACATATTTCTATTTGTTCGTTTTTAGTAACCTCTCACACCACCCCTTTCTTATCTATGTATAAAATAACATGTAATAATACATTCTGACACTGAACGGACATTTTAAGCACAGTGATTGAGTCCTGTGTATCTGTTCCTGCAGCTATAGTATTACCTTTGTTTTAGAGTCCCAATCAGAAATCAGTCAAATAAGCTTGGCGAGCCAGCCAGGAGCAGGCATAGAATCTTCTGATCCGCAGTCAGAATTAGATTACATGGAGCACACAAAAGATGAGCTATGCAATGTAGTAGAGAGCAGAGGTTTAACAGCCCCATATCAACCTACAACAGATGATTGGCATAAATCAAAAGGCACCAGGGGCGGACTGACCATTGAGCCACTTGGGCACTGCCCGAGGGCCCTGGGCCACTAGGGGGCCCCATCAGGGTTGCCAGCCTCAGTAAAACCAGGGACAGTATGTATAAATCTGTGTTTTTTTTACATCTGTCTGTGTATACTGTGTGTACATGTATGTGTATACTGTGTGATTGTATACTGTGTGTGTGTATACTGTGTGGCCCCATAATCTCTGATTGCCTGGGGGCCCCATAATCTCCTATTGCCCGGGGGCCCCATGAGTTATCAGTCCGCCCCTGAAAGGCACATATGCAAAACTAGATCTCTCTGAACCTAAGGCTTTGGCCAGAGAAAGAGAGATAGAGTCTGAACTTCCGAAGCAAACCATAATTTCCAAATTGTGGTACCAAGATGAAGAGAGAAGGAAGGGAGATGCCACCCTTCTGCCCCTGGCACAGAGCAATCGGTTGTAGTTTATCCTGTCAGAACCCAATTGGTTTTTGAAGGTAATGCTGTTGACAGTAATGGCGCGTACACACGGGCGGACTTTTCGACCAGTCTGGACCGACAGACATTCCAGCAGACTTTCTATGGACTTTTGACGGACTTCCGACTAACTTTTTAACGAACGGACTTGCCTACACACGATCACACCAAAGTCCAATGGATTCGTATGTGATGACGTACACCAGACTAAAATAAGGAAGTTGGGGGCATTAGTGGTAGGTTAACCAAAGCACAAAAACACAAGGTGAGTATAGTAGCAAGTCCAAGTTGCAATCTTGAAACACCCAATACGAGGACAATATGCGACCAGTCTAAACTATGTGGCATGTTCACCAATGCCAGGAGCCTGGCGGACAAGATGGGTGAACTAGAGATACTGTTGTACAAGGAGGATTTGGATTTTGTGGGAATTTCAGAGACCTGGTTCAACAGCTCTCATGATTGGCTGGCAAACATTCAAGGGTATACCCTATACCGCAAGGATAGAGAGGGTAAAAAAGGGGGAGGGGTATGCCTATATATCAAGAATAATGTACAAGTGAATGTGAGAGATGACATCACTGAGGGGGCTAGGGAGGAGGTGGAATCTTTATGGGTAGAGCTCCAAAGGGATGAAGCTAAGGGGAAAATAATACTGGGAGTATGCTATAGGCCCCCTAACCTGAGGGAGGAAGTGGAGATGGATCTCCTATCACAAATTGGATTAGCAGCAAGGATGGGAAGTGTTATCATAATGGGGGATTTTAATTATCCAGACATAGACTGGGCGGAGGGAACCACGCATTCATTTAAGGCTCGCCAGTTCCTTAGTGTCTTGCAGGACAATTTTATGGGTCAGATGGTAGACGCACCAACTAGAAATAAAACATTACTAGATCTACTGATTACCAACAATACAGACCTGATAACAGATGTGGAAATACAGGGCAATTTAGGTAACAGCGATCACAGGTCAATTAGTTTCAGTATAAATCACACAAATAGGAGACATGAAGGGAACACAAAGACACTGAATTTCAAAAGAGCCAACTTCCCTAAACTACAAACCTTGCTAAAAGGCATAAATTGGGATAAAATATTAGGAACAAAGAATACGGAGGAGAGATGGCTTTGCTTTAAGAGCATATTAAATAAGGGCATTAGCCAATGTATCCCATTGGGTAATAAATTTAAAAGAGCGAACAAACATCCTGGATGGCTTAACTCCAATGTAAAAATGCATATAAAAGCAAAGGAGAAGGCCTTCAAAAAATACAAGGTTGAGGGATCATCCACAGCATTCAGAATTTATAAAGAATGCAATAAGAAATGTAAGGGTGCAATTAGGATGGCTAAGATAGAACATGAAAGACACATAGCGGAGGGGAGCAAAAAAAATCCCAAGAAATTCTTTAAGTATGTAAACAGTAAAAAAGGGAGGACAGACCATATTGGCCCCATAAAGAATGAGGAAGGACATCTGGTTACAAAGGATGGGGAGATGGCAAAGGTATTGAATTTATTCTTCTCCTCAGTCTTCACGAGTGAATCGGGGGGCTTCAGTAACCAAAACTGCAGTGTTTATCCTCAGGACACAACACAGGAAGCACCTACATGGTTAACAGAGGACAGAATTAAAATTAGACTTGAGAAACTTAACATTAATAAATCACCGGGACCAGATGGCTTGCATCCGAGGGTACTTAGGGAACTCAGTCAGGTGATTGCCTGACCGTTGTTCCTAATTTTTACAGACAGTCTATTGACTGGAATGGTACCAGCTGATTGGAGAAAAGCCAATGTAGCACCAATATTTAAAAAGGGCCCAAAATAGATCCCTGGGAATTACAGACCAGTTAGCCTAACATCAATAGTATGTAAACTCTTGGAGGGGATGATAAGGGACTATATACAAGATTTTAGTAATAAGAATGATATCATTAGCAGTAATCAGCATGGATTCATGAAGAATCGTTCTTGCCAAACCAATCTATTAACCTTCTATGAGGAGGTGAGTTGCCATCTAGATAAAGGAAGGCCCGTAGACGTGGTGTATCTGGATTTTGCAAAAGCATTTGACACAGTTCCCCATAAACGTTTACTGTACAAAATAAGGTGCGTTGGCATGGACCATAGGGTGAGTACATGGATTGAAAACTGGCTACAGGGGCGAGTTCAGAGGGTGGTGATAAATGGGGAGTACTCGGATTGGTCAGGGGTGGGTAGTGGGGTTCCCCAGGGTTCTGTGCTGGGACCAATCCTATTTAATTTGTTCATAAACGACCTGGAGGATGGGATAAACAGTTCAATCTCTGTATTTGCAGACGATACTAAGCTAAGCAGGGCAATAACTTCTCCGCAGGATGTGGAAATCTTGCAAAAAGACCTGAACAAATTAATGGGGTGGGCGACTACATGGCAAATAAGGTTCAATGTAGAAAAATGTAAAATAATGCATTTGGGTGGCAAAAATATGAATGCAATCTATACACTGGGGGGAGAACCTCTGGGGGGATCTAGGATGGAAAAGGACCTGGGGGTCCTAGTGGATGATAGGCTCAGCAATGGCATGCAATGCCAAGCTGCTGCTAATAAAGCAAACAGAATATTGGCATGCGTTAAAAGGGGAATCAACTGCAGAGATAAAACGATAATTCTCCCGCTCTACAAGACTCTGGTCCGGCCGCACCTGGAGTATGCTGTCCAGTTCTGGGCACCAGTCCTAAGGAGGGACGTACTGGAAATGGAGCGAGTACAAAGAAGGGCAACAAAGCTAATAAAGGGTCTGGAGGATCTTAGTTATGAGGAAAGGTTGCGAGCACTGAACTTATTCTCTCTGGAGAAGAGACGCTTGAGAGGGGATATGATTTCAATTTACAAATACTGTACTGGTGACCCCACAATAGGGATAAAACTTTTTCGCAGAAGAGAGTTTAATATGACTCGTGGCCACTCATTACAATTAGAAGAAAAGAGGTTTAACCTTAAACTACGTAGAGGGTTCTTTACTGTAAGAGCGGCAAGGATGTGGAATTCCCTTCCACAGGCGGTGGTCTCAGCGGGGAGCATTGATAGCTTCAAGAAACTATTAGATAATCACCTGAATGACCGCAATATACAGGGATATGTAATGTAATACTGACACATAATCACACACATAGGTTGGACTTGATGGACTTGTGTCTTTTTTCAACCTCACACACTATGTAACTATGTAACTATGTAACTATGATAGCCAGTATCCAATAGCTGCCTTTAGCGTTGGCTTTTGTTCGTCGGACTAGCATACAGATAAGCAGATTTCTGGGTCCGGCGGAGTTACGACGTAAAGATTTGAAGCATGTTCCAAATCTAAAGTCCGTCAGATTTGTGACTGGAAAAGTCCGCTGAAGGTCCGGTGAAGCCCACACACGATCGGATTGTCCGCCGGATTTGGTCCATCGGACAAGTCCGGTCGAAAAGTTCGACCGTGTGTATGCTGCATTTGTCTCAAACTAAATGGCATGTACCTTTTAGTCCCCAAGATATGAGAGCCATTTTAGAGGGATTGGGAGATCCTAGAAAGAATCCAATTGGGTTTGCAAACAAACTTAGCGCTGCACAGGAAGCATATGAGGCTTCTGCTACTGACATTCATCCGCTTCTTATTAAAGCAGTGGGAAGCAACATGTCTGGCTATATACTTAAAGAATGTGGTGTAGACGTCAAAAATCTAGGTAAGATGGTTAGTGGATGGGAGGTTTGTGAGAAATTGAAGGAAAAATTGCCCCAAATATATGGACAAACCAGACATGCTGAGTTTATGAATGCCAAGCAAGGGAAAGAGGAAGCAGCACGGGCTTATTGGAGGCGGTTAAGCGATATGGCTGAGGAAGCAGGCATTAAAATAGAGGAAGAGAAGGCAGGAGAAACTGCAAGTCCATCTAAACTGGTGAAACAAAGGTTTCTTGATGGTTTAATACCCCAGTTGAAAGAAAAGTTGTTCACAGCAAGGCCTGAGGCAGGCAATATGTCTATTCGAGACCTCCTGCCTATCCTGTTATCCATAGAAAACAGGATTAACCAAAAGACAGCAAACCCAAGGTTATGTACATGGGGAAGCAGAGAGGAAGAGGAAGTGGAAAAGGCAATTTCAGAAATCATGGCAATCGGGGACCAATTATATGCTACAATTGTGATGGGGAGGGACACATAGCCAAATTCTGCCATCTTCCTGACCGTAGACTGGAAAAGAGCTTAGAGGCCCCTCATGCTGATCCCAGTTCTCTGCCAAAAGCAGTGGATCAGGCATAGGAAAATGGCATGCCAGTATCAATCATGTTAAATAGGGGAGACAATGGTCCCGAGGCCAGAGTAAAAGTATTTTTACAAGAACTCCCCTATCCTGGAGTAGAAACAGAATTATAATACGTCCTATTATTTCCAAGAGCCCAAATGCGATCCTTGTGAAACAATATAAGTGGCGCTAAATACCAGTGATAGACCATTCAACACTCGAAGGTGATCTAGTGCATCTATCTACAAAAGGAAATTGGAATAGATAACGTGAATAAATCTATATCAAAGAAAAACTATTCAATATAAAATTAACAGTGAAAGTGTGCCATACACAAAGCAATATCAATGACACATAAAACAAAAGTGAGATCAAGTGGTAAAGTCCATAAAGTCCATAGACAGACCACCGTGCAGAAAATGTGATGAATCTGGAAACGGTCCACCAATTCACTTAGTGTCAGTGACTCCACTCCCCTTGAATTCAGCACTCACCGACTCAAAATGCCTCACACTCTCGTGTTTTGGCAACAAAGCATAGATGTAAAGCGGATCAGCTGAGGGTGTAGGCTCCGAATTCCTTGTTAATCCCAGTGTCACCTCAATGCATAGAAAAAACTCAACATAGTGTGATACCGTAAAGCATATAAAATTTATTGAACTTAAAACCTTCAATCATTGCACTCACATAAAAACTCTTGAATCAAGCCAAAATGACACTGCAAAAAAAGCTTCCAATACAATCCTCCTCTGTGAAACGCCCAGCACCACTGTGAAACGAGGGTCGCAGCGAACCCCAAAGAAAAAGTTTGGGTGGGTTCTCACCCCTCTTACTGACACTTTGCTGGTGTAGATCTCCTGCTGGCTTGTAAGCCCAAGACGTGACTCCTCTAGCGCCTTCGGAAGATCTCGCCGGTTCCCGGAGATACACCGCAACGTCCTTGCGGTGTATCTCCGGGAACCGGCGAGATCTTCCGAAGGCGCTAGAGGAGTCACGTCTTGGGCTTACAAGCCAGCAGGAGATCTACACCAGCAAAGTGTCAGTAAGAGGGGTGAGAACCCACCCAAACTTTTTCTTTGGGGTCCGCTGCGACCCTCGTTTCACAGTGGTGCTGGGCGTTTCACAGAGGAGGATTGTATTGGAAGCTTTTTTTGCAGTGTCATTTTGGCTTGATTCAAGAGTTTTTATGTGAGTGCAATGATTGAAGGTTTTAAGTTCAATAAATTTTATATGCTTTACGGTATCACACTATGTTGAGTTTTTTCTATGCATTGAGGTGACACTGGGATTAACAAGGAATTCGGAGCCTACACCCTCAGCTGATCCGCTTTACATCTATGCTTTGTTGCCAAAACACGAGAGTGTGAGGCATTTTGAGTCGGTGAGTGCTGAATTCAAGGGGAGTGGAGTCACTGACACTAAGTGAATTGGTGGACCGTTTCCAGATTCATCACATTTTCTGCACGGTGGTCTGTCTATGGACTTTATGGACTTTACCACTTGATCTCACTTTTGTTTTATGTGTCATTGATATTGCTTTGTGTATGGCACACTTTCACTGTTAATTTTATATTGAATAGTTTTTCTTTGATATAGATTTATTCACGTTATCTATTCCAATTTCCTTTTGTAGATAGATGCACTAGATCACCTTCGAGTGTTGAATGGTCTATCACTGGTATTTAGCGCCACTTATATTGTTTCACAAGGATCGCATTTGGGCTCTTGGAAATAATAGGACGTATTGCACTGTTTATTTAATAAGTGGCAGCTTTGGATTCACTCCATTAACTTCTCACACATTTAAGTTTTACACATTTGTTTCATACACGTTGTGCTTTAATTTTCTCACATCTCTCATAGGGGGGTGAACACCCCTTTATTTGGCATTGAGCGCAGTGGTGAGAACTCAGGAAGGGCGCGTTGTTTTGAGTTTTCATTTTTTTGATAGAAACAGAATTAACCTGTTTAATTGATACTGGTGCAAGCCGAAGTGTTTTTAATATAGAGGACTTACCTCCAGGATTATTATCTACAAATGTTATCTCTGGTATTGGCCTAACCGGGACCTCTATTGATTTGGTTGAGTCAAAGCCACTTAAACTCAGGCTAGGACAGCAAACAGAAATTGTCACTAAAGTGTTAGTTTCAGACACAGTTCCTACCAATCTTTTGGGAGCTGACATTTCGAATCAAATTTTAGCAAACATAGACTACACTCCTACAGGAGTCCAAGTGGTCAGTAGTCTATCAGGAGAAGTTTTAAATTCTGCCTGTGGAGTATTTTTAATCCAAGACTCCACTCTGCCATTTCCACCAGAATTGGAAGTGATTCCCGCTGAATTATGGGCCACCAGCAAATATGATGTAGGTCTGCTGGATTGCACCCCAGTCATGATAAAAATTAAACCAGGAGCCCATCTCCCACAGATTAAACAGTACCCCCTGAGTATTGCTCAGACTGAGGGGATAAAGGATCAAATCA
The DNA here is from genome assembly GCF_042186555.1 of Aquarana catesbeiana. Classification (NCBI taxonomy): domain Eukaryota; kingdom Metazoa; phylum Chordata; class Amphibia; order Anura; family Ranidae; genus Aquarana; species Aquarana catesbeiana. Next base: position 810,557,557 of record NC_133325.1, on the reverse strand, counting down.
CTCAACTTAAAGCAGCAGGGGTTGTTGTACCAATTAAGTCCCAGGTCAATACACCCCTGTTCCCAGTTGCAAAGAAACCAGACCAGAAGGGTGGGCAGGTGACATATCGCATGGTGTATGATTTGAGAGCCATTAACAATATAATTGAGGCAGATACCCCGATCGTGCCCAACCCCCGCACTTTACTAAGTGGAATACCTGCTTCCAGCACCTGCTTTACAGTAATTGATCTTGCAAATGCTTTCTTTTCAGTGCCCCTGCACCCAGATTGCTGGCACCTTTTTTCATTTATCCATGATGCCCAAAAGTTAGCATGGACAAGATTGCCCCAAGGCTGTTGCCATCTTGAAGATAAAATGGCATGCAAAGGGAAATGACATGACAGCCAGAGGAAATGCTTTAGCGGACCAAGTGGCAAAGGATGCTGCCCTTATAGCATTTGGAGTCACACCCACTGTAGGGGTCGCCCAGGTAGCGGGGACAGATTCCCCTCATCAAGATCAGTGGGATGTAGAAACTCTCATTCAGTTGCAGAACCAGGCCCCTGATGAAGAGAAGGATAAGTGGATCAAATGTAATGCTACCCAAAATCAGCAGGGCCTGTGGAGCGCTGACAACAGGTGGTGGCTACCCAGGAGTTTGTACCCAGTTTTAGCACAATTGGCACATGGCGTCAGTCATCTTGCTAAGGGCGCGATGGTGGCACTTACTGACTGCTATTGGATAGCACCTGGATTTAGTGCATTTGCAGCCAGGTTTTGTGCTTCATGTCTCACTTGTGCTCTGTACAATGCAGGGAGGCCTGTCCATGTTCCCCAAAAGCATTCTCCTAAGCCAGATTTCCCTTTCCAAAGAATTCAAATAGACTACATTCAGATGCCCAGAATAGGCACCTATGAGTTCCCTTTAGTGTGTGTTGACATGTTCTCAGGTTGGCCCGAGAGCTGGCCAGTAGCCAAAGCAAATGCAAAAACAACAGCAAATAAAATTTTGAATGAAATAGTTTGTAGATATGGAGTTCCTGAGACTATTGAGAGTGACAGAGGAACCCATTTTACTGGGGAAGTAATGAAAGAGGTAATGGAAGCCCTTCACATACAGCAAGCTTTCCATACACCTTATCATCCACAAAGTAGTGGTAAAGTTGAGAGACTTAATGGAATTTTGAAAAACAGATGTGCAAAAATTAAAGCAGATACAAGAAAAGGATGGGTGGAAGCTTTGCCATTAGCCCTAGATTCTGTACGAACTACCCCTAAACAACCACATGGGCTGTCCCCCTATGAGATTTTATTTGGAGGGCCACCCAAAACAGGGCTATATTTTCCCCAACATTTGCAGGCTTCTCATTGTAATCTGTTAGAATATGTTCAGATTTTGCAAAGAACATTGAATAAAATACATGAAAGTGTTTATAAATCCAACCCGACCCAGATTCTGTTTCAAGTATTCACAGAATCCAACCAGGTGACTGGGTGGTGGTCAAGCGACACGTCAGAAAGCCACTAGAACCAAAATTTGATGGACCACATTTGGTGCTTTTAAAAACCGGTTCTGCTGTCAGGTTGGAAGGAAAGCCCACCTGGATTCACGCCAGTCACTGCAAGAAAATCCTGAAGTGATGATATCCTTTGAAAAAATGATGATGATGTTTCTTTTCTTTTTGTTGTTTGTGAGAACTGAGACATGGAAAAATAACCCTTTCATCCAAATGTTAAAATTGTATGCAACCCATAGCAACGCTAGTAACTGCTGGGTGTGTTCTCACTTACATCCCCAAACAGGAACAATACCCATGATAGCAATGCCTCTCAAATTCACTGATCTAAACAGGACCAGAATAAATGGCTCATACATCGTCTCCACAGCTAATGAGAACAGATCAGTAACTTTGATGGTTTCAAAACAGATAAACACTCCACGGATTTGTTTGAACATCACACGCCCGTTTAACACTAAATGTAGACGGTTGGGCAATTCAGATTGCAGCGGAGCAAAAATGACAGTTTATGGAGGAAACTATGGCCAATATTATTATATCCCAGATCCAGAACTAAAAAGAACATGGCATGGTCACGGTTCCCTTCCTGGACAGGATGGGGAATTGAAGCAATGAAAAGACTAAATAATTACACTAGAATTGTAGATGAGATTATTAACCTTACTACCACTGATATAGGTTTATTAAATGAAGAAATGGCTCAGCTTAAAAAAGTTGTATTAGAGCAACAGATTAACGCTAAATTATCTCACTGCAGCTCAAGGTGGGATGTGTAAGATATTTCACACTGACTGTTGTATATACATTTCTGATAATGAGGACATTATTAAAGGACATCTTGCTAAGATAAGAGAACTACAGAATAAGGCCAGAGATATTGCTAAAGATGGATGGAACCCCTTTAAGGGTTTAGGAGGTTTTGGTGATTTTTTATATGGCATAGCAACATGGTTACAGAAACTAGGCGCTTACATTGTGATGTTCCTATTTCTCATATTTGTTATTTACTTCCTCATCAGGCTATGCCTCTGTGTGACTACCCGCTGTACCAACAAATATACCACCAGCCCTGATGAACCCATTATTGTGAGAAAACTAGGAGAGAGCTGAACAGGACGCCGTCTCTCTGCACCAATGTAACAGGAGTTACCAGCAATCGGCTGAATGTAACGCGGAGAAGAATGGTGTCAAATAAACAAAAGGGGAGAAATGACATGGACATTCATTGTACTGTTCATTTAAGCACAAGAGAATCCATTTTGTTCTCACTGTTGAAATGTGTTCTGTAAGCTTCACCTAACACACAGACACTTCTCCTACTAAACGCTCTCTACTCCCCCCTCCCTTCTCAAGGTTTTACTTTTGCAATTGTTCTATTCGCTAGTTTTTAATAATATATTTCTATTTGTTAGTTTTTAATAACATCTCACACCACCCCTTTCTTATATATGTATAAAATAACATGTAATAATACATTTTGACACTGAACGGACATTTTAAGCACAGTGATTGCGTCCTGTGAATCTGTTTTTGAGTCCCAATCAGAAATCAGTCATATCAGCGCCAGTCTTGTTGATGTCTTGTCTCAAACTTGAGTGGAATTGTATAAAAATCTTAAGAAGTGGAAATATTAGAACAGGAGTTTTTATTCTGAACTAAGAGTCAGCTTGATTACTTCATGGCATGCATGAATCCCTGATCATAGCCCACTGGCGTGGGGAAAGAAAATCAAAGCCTGACCCTGTCCTGGTGCCATAGTCGCATAGGTACTCACTGATGGCCCTCTGCTGCGTGTGCAGCCGCTGCAGCATGGCCAACGTTGAGTTCCACCTGGTGGGCATGTCACAGATTAGGCGGTTCTTGGGCAGGTTAAATTCCTTTTGGAGGTACGCCAGCCGAGCACCGGCATTATATAACCTTCGGAAATGCACACAGACTTTCCAGGCCTGCCTCAGGACATCCTGTAAGCCCGGGTACGTGCCCAAGAACCGCTGCACCACCAAGTTAAGGACATGAGCCAAACAGGGCACATGGGTCAGTTGTCCCTGTCAGTGGGCGGAGAGGAGGTTGGTGCCATTGTCACAAACCACCATACCTGCCTTAAGCTGGCGTGGTGCCAACCACCTCTGAACCTGCCCCTGCAGAGCTGACAGAATCTCTGCCTCAGTGTGGCTCCTGTCCCCCCCCAAGCACACCAGCTCAAGCACTGCATGGCATCTTTTTGCCTGCGTGCTTGCGTAGCCCCTTGAACGCCTACGGAGCACCTCCCCCGGTAACACGCGGATGAAATCTCTCTACATGCTGGTTTTTAGCAACTCAAATGTGAGTGTTTTTTATCTATTGTAATAAATACTTTTACCATACATGCTGCATTTAGAGGGCACCGTCCTTCTCTCTCTCTTGTATTGCCCCCACGTACTTGGCTGTGACACACCTAATTCTACACCTTCATTCCTCTCAGTGCAGGTCTCAGAGAGGACTGAAGGTATAGTGGGGTTGGAGATCTCAGCTGATGAGGAGCAAGGAGAGGTCCTCTTTGTTCTTTGGTGTGGGTCTTTTAGGTACGCTTGCCAACGAACTGCATGGCAGGTCCACATATGTCTGGTCAAGCATGTGGTGCCCAAGCGGGAGATGTTTTGGCCACACGAGATACGCTTGAGACATATGTTGCAAATAGCAGTGGTGCGATCTGATGCACACGTCTCAAAAAAGGCCCACACCAAAGAACTTTTGGAATAACGTGCAGAGACAGCAGTGCCCTGCACATGCAAAGCTCTGCGGTATGATGCAGTCGGTGTGCTGCCCTTAAGCTAGCCCCTGGAGGGCATCCTGCCTCGTTGGAGATGTGCCTCCTCCTCTCTCCTATCAGGCACCCACATGGAGTCAGTGACCTCGTCATCCCCTCCCTCCTCATCACTGGAGCAAACCTGGCAATATGCTACAGCTGGGGGAATATGACTGCCAGATTGCTGTCTTTCTTGGGCACCCCCTCTCTCTGGGCTCACCTTACTGTCTTCCTCTAGCTGGGTACCATCATCGAAGCCTTTAAAACGCTGGGCATCCTCCTGGAGCATGTACCCAACACTGTAGTCAAACAGTTCGGGGAATTCCTCAGGAGGACATGGTGGGGCTAGGGAAGGAGTGACTGATGCCATTGAGCCGAGGGAAGAGGCTGAGTTGGCAGTAGGGATGAGCTTCGAGTTCGAGTCGAACTCATGTGCGACTCGAACATTGGCTGTTCGCAAGTTCGCCGAACAGCGAACAATTTGGGGTGTTCGCGGCAAATTCGAATGCCGCGGAACACCCTTTAAAAGTCTATGGGAGAAATCAAAAGTGCTAATTTTAAAGGCTTATATGCAAGTTATTGTCATAAAAAGTGTTTGGGGACCGGGGTCCTGCCCCAGGGGACATGGATCAATGCAAAAAAAAGTTTTAAAAACGGCCGTTTTTTCAGGAGCAGTGATTTTAATAATGCTTAAAGTCAAACAATAAAAGTGTAATATCCCTTTAAATTTCATACCTGGGGGGTGTCTATAGTATGCCTGTAAAGGGGCGCATGTTTCCTGTGTTTAGAACAGTCTGACAGCAAAATGACATTTTGAAGGAAAAAACTCATTTAAAACTACCCGCGGCTATTGCATTGCCAACAATACACATAGAAGTTCATTGATAAAAACGGCATGGGAATTCCCCAAAGGGGAACCCCGAACCAAAATTAAAAAAAAGAAATGACGTGGGATTCCCCCTTAATTCCATACCAGGCCCTTCAGGTCTGGTATGGATATTAAGGGGAACCCCGGCCAAAATTTAAAAAAAAAAATGACATGGGGTTCCCCCTAAATTCCATACCAGACCCTTCAGGTCTGGTATGGATTTTAAGGGGAACCCTGCGCCAAAAAAAAAAAAAAAAAACGGCGTGGGGTCCCCCCAAAAATCCATACCAGACCCTTATCCGAGCACGCAACCTGGCAGGCCGCAGGAAAAGAGGGGGGGACGAGAGTGCGCCCCCCCCTCCTGAACCGTACCAGGCCACATGCCCTCAACATTGGGAGGGTGCTTTGGGGTAGCCCCCCAAAACACCTTGTCCCCATGTTGATGAGGACAAGGGCCTCATCCCCACAACCCTGGCCGGTGGTTGTGGGGGTCTGCGGGCGGGGGGCTTATCGGAATCTGGAAGCCCCCTTTAACAAGGAGACCCCCAGATCCCAGCCCCCCCTGTGTGAAATGGTAAGGGGGTACTTACCCCTACCATTTCACTAAAAAACTGTCAAAAATGTTAAAAATGACAAGAGACAGTTTTTGACAATTCCTTTATTTAAATGCTTCCTCTTTCTTCTATCTTCCTTCATCTTCTGGTTCTTCTGGTTCTTCTGGCTCTTCTGGTTCTTCCTCCGGCATTCTCGTCCAGCATCTCCTCTGCGGCGTCTTCTATCTTCTTCTCCTCGGGCCGCTCCGCACCCATGGCATGGGGGGGGAGGCTCCCGCTCTTCTCTTCTTCTTTTCTTCTTTTCTTCTCTTCTTCTCTGGCAGTTCTTAAATAACGGGGGGGTGGGGCCACCCGGTGACCCCGCCCCCCTCTGACGCACGGGACATGACGGGACTTTCCTGTGGCATTCCCCGTGACATCACAGGGAAGTCCCGTCAAGTCACCGTGCGTCAGAGGGGGGCGGGGTCACCGGGTGGCCCCGCTCCCCGTTATTTAAGAACTGTCAGACGAGGAGCGCCGTCACACAGCGGGAGCCTCCCTCCATGCCAGCATGGGTTGCGGAGCGGCCCGGAGAAGAAAATGAAGAAGAGAAGAAGAGAAGAAAAGAAGAAGAGAAAAGAGCGGGAGCCTCCACCCCATGCTATGGGTGCGGAGTGGCCCGAGGAGAAGAAGATAGAAGACGCAGCGGAGGAGATGCTGGACGAGAACGCCGGAGGAAGAACCAGAAGAGCCAGAAGAACCAGAAGAACCAGAAGATGAAGGAAGAAAGAAGAAGCATTTAAATAAAGGAATTGTCAAAAACTGTCTCTTGTCATTTTTAACATTTTTGACAGTTTTTTTGTGAAATGGTAGGGGTAAGTACCCCCTTACCATTTCACACAGGGGGGGGGGATCTGGGGGTCCCCTTGTTAAAGGGGGCTTCCAGATTCCGATAAGCCCCCCGCCCGCAGACCCCCACAACCACCGGCCAGGGTTGTGGGGATGAGGCCCTTGTCCTCATCAACATGGGGACAAGGTGTTTTGGGGGGCTACCCCAAAGCACCCTCCCAATGTTGAGGGCATCTGGCCTGGTACGGTTCAGGAGGGGGGGGGCCGCACTCTCGTCTCCCCTCTTTTCCTGCGGCCTGCCAGGTTGCGTGCTCGGATAAGGGTCTGGTATGGATTTTTGGGGGGACCCCACGCCGTTTTTTTTTTTTTTTGGCGCGGGGTTCCCCTTAAAATCCATACCAGACCTGAAGGGTCTGGTATGGAATTTAGGGGGAACCCCACGTCATTTTTTTTTTAAATTTTGGCCGGGGTTCACCTTAATATCCATACCAGACCTGAAGGGCCTGGTATGGAATTTAGGAGGACTCCCACGTCATTTTTTTTTAAATTTTGGTTCGGGGTTCCCCTTTGGGGAATTCCCATGCCGTTTTTATCAATGAACTTCTATGTGTATTGTCGGCAATGCAATAGCCGCGGGTAGTTTTAAATGAGTTTTTTCCTTCAAAATGTCATTTTGCTGTCAGACTGTTCTAAACACAGGAAACATGCGTCCCTTTACAGGCATACTATAGACACCCCCCAGGTACGAAATTTAAAGGGATATTACACTTTTATTGTTTGACTTTAAGCATTATTAAAATCACTGCTCCTGAAAAAACTGCCGTTTTTAAAACTTTTTTTTGCATTGATCCATGTCCCCTGGGGCAGGACCCAGGTCCCCAAACACTTTTTATGACAATAACTTGCATATTAGCCTTTAAAATTAGCACTTTTGATTATTTATGTTCGTTTCCATAGACTTTAACGGTGTTCGCATGTTCGAACGAACTTTTTTCCTGTTCGCATGTTCTAGTGCGAACCGAACAGGGGGGTGTTCGGCTCATCCCTAGTTGGCAGCTGCCTTACCAGACAAAGTACCCTGAGCATGGGTGAGATAGGATGAGGAGGATGAGGACGGCTTGGTCATCCACTCTACCAAGTCTTTCGCATGTTGCGGCTCAACACGGCCAGCTGCCGAAAAAAAGGACAAGCGTATCCCACAGCCACGTGCTGATGAGGATGCACCGTCTCCATGACAGCACTGTTCCCTCTAGACACAGAGCCTGCTTGCCCTCTTTTATTGGCTTGTGACTGTCTGCCACTCCTTGTTGGCCTTCCAGACATACTAGTGAGATGTAGCTGCACAAAGCTGGGATGTATATATATATATACTGATACTGCAGCTAGCAGAATCAACTGCCTGCCTGTAGTATTATTAGTATGAGAACACCAGCAATTGTCTTCAGGTAGCTTTAGGTGCACACTGTGCAGAGGACACAGTACACTAACTGTAAATACTGTAGCTGCATGCCTGTGGTATTAATAGGAGCAGAACAACAGCAATTGTCTTCAGGTAGCTTTAGGTGCACACTGTGCAGAGGACGCAGTACACTAACTGTAAATACTGTAGCTGCCTGCGGTACTAATAGGATCAGAAGAACAACACCAATTTTCTTCAGGTAGCTTTAGGTGCACACTATGCAGAGGATGCAGTACACTAACTTGGAAATACTGCAGCTGCCTGCGATACTAATAGGATCATAAGAACACAACCAATTTTCTTCAGGTAGTTTTAGGTGCACACTGTGCAGAGGACGCAGTACACTAACTGTAAATACTGTAGCTGCTTGCCTGTGGTATTAATAGGATCAGAAGAACACCACCAATTTTATTCAAGTAGCTTTAGGTGCACACTGTGCAGAGGACGCAGTACACTAACTGTAAATACTGCAGCTGCCTGCGGTACTAATAGGATCAGAAGAACAACAGCAATTGTCTTCAGGTAGCTTTATGTGCACACTGTGCAGAGGACGCAGTACACTAACTTGGAAATACTGCAGCTGCCTGCGATACTAATAGGATCATAAGAACACAACCAATTTTCTTCAGGTAGTTTTAGGTGCACACTGTGCAGAGGATGCACTACACTAACTTGTGAATACTGCAGCTGCCTGCGGTACTAATAGGATCAGAAGAACACCAGCAATTTTCTTCAGGTAGCTGTAAATACTATAAAAACACCTGCCTGCCTGTCAGTAGGAAGAGAATAACAGGAACAGATCTAGTTAAACTGAATACAGTGTGTGTGTGTGTGTGTGTGTTTGTATATATATATATATATATATATATATATATATATATATATATATATATATATATATACACACACCTAGGATGTATTTATATACACAGTACACTGTAAGTGCAGCTAACTGACTCGCCTGCCTACTCTATCTAACTTAAATCAAATGACACTGTTTCTCTCTCAACGCCGGAACACACTACACAGGGCCAACATTCAGGCGGCCTTATATAGTGTGGGGCGTGTACTAAACCCCCTGAACCATAATTGGCCAAAGCCACCATGGCTTTGGCCAATTACGGCTCTCTGTACAGACGGCGCTGTGATTGGCCAAGCATGCGGGTCATAGTGCATGCTTGGCCAATCATCAGCCAGCAATGCACTGCGATGCCGCAGTGAATTATGGGCCGTGACGGCGCCACTCGAATTTGTCGCGAAAGGCCCATATCGTTCGTAATTCGGCGAACGGTCGAACATGCGATGTTCGAGTCGAACATGGGTTCGACTCGAACTCGAAGCTCATACCTAGCGGTTATCAAGTGACCAAGGGAGGAGGTGTAGATAGGGGTCCAAGCAGTGGCGGCTGGTGAAGTTTTAGGATGGGGGGGCGCCAGACCCCGCCCTTCCTTTTTGACTCCTCCCACTTGGTGAAAATGAGCGTGGTTTCAGCGAAATAGTGGGCATGGCTCTAATGTGATGTGGTTAGCATCTGAGATGAACGAGGGATGGAGGGAGAGGGAGAGAGGGATTGAGGGACAGCAGGCCCAGATCCTACACAACAACAGAAATATGTGTCTAGAAAGTTTAACAATCAGCAGATAAAGATATTCCAAACACCTGGTGTTAGCACTTCATTCATCCCGGCACCATGGTTGTTATGGTGTCAGGATGATTGAAGCGCATTATTTCTATCATTACATTGTAATATAAAATGAAATCATTCAACTCACCATAAAGCAGAATCAGTGGGAGCCCTGAGTGTGTCACCTGCCACGCCGCCTGCCAGCAGATGCCATAAGGTGTCCCCAGCGGAGTCTGTCCTTACATGCAGCCTGTGTCACACAAAATGCAGCCTGTGTCACACCAAATGCAGCCTCCTGTGTCCCCCAAATGCAGCCAGTGTCCCCCCAAATGCAGCCTTCTGTGTCCCCCAAATGCAGCCTCCTGTGTCCCCCAAATGCAGCATGTGTCCCCAAAATGCAGCCTCCTGTGTCCCCCAAATGCAGCCTTCTGTGTCCCCCAAATGCAGCCTCCTGCGTCCCCCAAATGCAGCCTCCTGCATCCCCCAAATTCAGCCTCCTGTGTCCCCCAAATGCAGCCTCCTGTGTCCCCCAAATGCAGCATGTGTCCCCCAAATGCAGCCTCCTGTGTCCCCCAAATGCAGCCTCCTGTGTCCCCCAAATGCAGCATGTGTCCCCCAAATGCAGCCTCCTGTGTCCCCCAAATACAGCATGTGTCCCCTAAATGCAGCCTCCTGTGTCCCCCAAATGCAGCCTTCTGTGTCCCCCAAATGCAGCCCCCTGTGTTCCCCAAATTCAGCCTCCTGTGTCCCCCAAATGCAGCCTCCTGTGTCCCCCGAATGCTGCCTCCTGTTTCCTCCAAATGCAGCATGTGTCCCCCAAATTCAGCCTCCTGTGTCCCCAAATGCAGCATGTGTCCCCCAAATTCAGCCTCCTGTGTCCCCCAAATGCAGCCTCGTATGTCCTCCAAATGCAGCATGTGTCCCCCAAATGCAGCCTCCTGTGTCCCCCAAATGCAGCCTCCTGTGTCCTCCAAATGCAGCCTCCTGTGTCCCCCAAATGCAGCATGTGTCCTCCAAATGCAGCCTCCTGTGTCCCCCAAATGCAGCATGTTACCCTTAAATGCAGCCTCCTGTGTCCCCCAAATGCAGCCGCATGTGTCCCCTAAATGCAGCCACATGTGTCCCCCAAATTCAGCCTCCTGTGTCCCCCAAATTCAGCCTCCTGTGTCCCCCAAATGCAGCATGTGTCCCTTAAATGCAGCCTTCTGTGTCCCCCAAATGCAGCATGTGTCCCTTAAATGCAGCCTCCTGTGTCCCCCAAATGCAGCCTCCTGTGTCCCCCAAATGCAGCCTCCTGTGTCCCCCAAATGCAGCCTCCTGTGTCCCCCAAATGCAGCCTCCTGTGTCCCTTAAATACAGCCTCCTGTGTCCCCCAAATGCAGCATGTGTCCCTTAAATGCAGCCTCCTGTGTCTCCCAAATGCAGCATGTGTCCTTTAAATGCAGCCTCCTGTGTCCCCCAAATGCAGCCTTCTGTGTCCCCCAAATGCAGCCTTGCCTGTGTCACATCGAACCCCCCCGGGAGCACAGCGGTACTACTTACCTTGCTGTGTGTTGTCGTCTCCTGCCCTGCGGTGTCCTCCTGTTTCCTTTCTCCCGGGCGCAATGGGAGAATGAAAACAGGAAATGACATCAAACTGAGATGTCAATCAAACCGCCCGGCCGTAGTAATATATACTACAAGCACCGGGTGGAAGCTACTCGGCGCTTCAGAAAGTGCCGCAAGGCGGGCCAAACGCCAGCAAATGAAGCGCCACATCTGCAATCTTTTGATTGCATAGATGTGGCACTTCCCATAAGTGCACTGTGTCCGGCGTCGCACTGTGTCCAGTGTCCGAAACACAGTGCACTTAAGGCCCTTTTTTTGTATTTTTTTTTAAAGGGCCAGTATTAAAAAAAAATTTTTTGTGACTTTTTTTTTTACTGCCTGGAGGGGGTGGTGGCGCCCATGCGCCCCCTAAGGACGGGCTGCCACTGGGTCCAAGAACAGAGCCTTGGGGGACCCCCACAGAAAGGGGCAATGGAGAAGAGGAGACAGAGTTGTAGGTGACACTGAAGGAGCGCTGTGATAGGTAGGCAGAGAACCAGGATAGAGAAGAATCTTGGAGGCCAAGGGAACGGAGCTTGTTGAGAATTAGCGGGTGGTCAACAGTATCAAGGGCCGCAAAGAGGTCAAGTAGTAGGAGTATGGAGTAGTGGTCATTGATTTTAGCAGTTAGTAAATCGTTAGTGAGTTTTAGTAAGGTAGTTTCCGTGGAGTGCTGCGAGTGAAAGTCAGACTGTAAGGGGTCAAGAAGGTTATTTTCACTGAGGTAGGAGCTAAGACGGTTGTAGACTAAGTATTCTAGAAGTTTAGAGGTGAATGGGAGCAATGAGATGGGTCTTAAATTGTTCAATTAATTAATAAGAGAGACAAAGTAGGCTTGTTTGGCAGCATGGAGGTAGGAATTGTAGGTAGGTAGGAATTGTATTTTAGAAGGGCAGATTTATATAAGGTGAAATCTTGCAGGCATTTGGTTTTACGCCACAGTCATTCAAGAGCACGGCAATGTCTCTTGAGATTTCTAGTGTTGTCAGTTTGCCAGGGTTGTAACAGTCAGGGCCTGATTCTGTGTGTGGTTAAAGGAGCAAGTGCATGCAGGGATGATGAGAGTGAATTGTTGTAGACAGAGGTGGTCAGGACAGGACAGGGGAGAGATTATGTCATATAGGTGGTCAGTAGCAGAATAGAGAAGAGAAGGGTTAAAGTGGCGAAGGTTTCTACAAGTAATTGTTTGCTGCTTTGGAGGGATGGGTGGTTGGAGGCAAGGATACAGTGAAACTGATGAGGTTGTGATCAGAGAGAGGAAAGGGGGTGTTGGTGAGGTTGTCAGGAGTTCATAGAAGGGAGAATACAAGGTTGAGGGTATTACCATTGGAGTGAGTGGAAGTGTGTATTCATTGGGTTAGGTCAACAGATGAGGTTACTGAGGAATACTTTTTCAAGGCACTTTAGTTATGGTGTAGACCAAATTCTAATCACAGAAATTGACACAATTAAGAATGACAATTGATTCTTTATCAGAATGTTTGCTTTACCATGAAGACTGGGACTCCCTTTCTCTAAGTATGAAAAAATGTGGTCACCTTCTCTTCTAACAGATGCCGGAACTCTGCCTAATCTTTGAGTGTTGTCACTTGCTGCACACACCAGAGCAGGACAGTCCCATTGCAGCAGGTAGGGGGGATTTTAGGTGTATTCTAGCCCAATGTCTTTAGGGTATACCTCTTTCTTGGTGCAGTTACAGTTGGTGCAGATATTAGACAAACCACTCACAGATGTCAGGGTAGCAGTGCAGGACCTAAAGAAGGGCTGAACTCTGGAAGCTGTGCCCATAAAAAGGCAAGCAGAGGACAAAGCACTAATCACTGGTATTTCCAGGGGGTTCTCTGCAGCTAAAACTTTTCCTCATTACTGACTTACCATGCCTTGTTCTGCATTGTGTCTCTGCATGAAGTCGGCCATCTTGGTAGAGGAGCAGGGCTTTGCTTCCTCATGTCAGAGCTGCCCCCCTGAAGACTGGTGGGGTAATGATAGAGGTGGAGGAAGCACAGATCTGCTGAATGCAGTGGCAGCCCGTAATGCAGGGCGCATGGTTGCCACCCCCCATTCATGCATCCAGCCCCCTAATCTACAATTGGGGGGTGCCGGATGCATGGATTCCAATCTGTGTTATTTTTTTAAACAAGTGATTAGAGCCTGAGGCTCTAAAAGGCTTCAAAAAAAGGGTGGGCTCGGGGCACAGAAAACAACGCACCGAGCCCACCCAGCTGTGTGACAATGGTGAATAAATATTCACTATTGTCACACTCATTCTCCTCCTGGCCAATCAGGAAGCAGGTCTGAGACCCGTTTCCCAATTGGCCAAAGGGAGAAGCATTCCAATTGGCCTAGGAGGAGGAGGGAGGAGACGCACGTCACCCGTGCCATAAATGGGGTAACTGCTAGGCTCGTAACCAACCGGGGGGGGGGTTGCGGATAACCCGACCAACCGGAGGGGGTGGCTGTGGGTGCACTATTTGCCAACCCCCCCCAAATTTTTTTTTTTACCACTGGCCGCCACTGGCTGAATGGATAAAGAAGAAGCAGAGAAATCCTTGCACTGTGGCTCCTTTGGTACAGCTTCCTCTCCAGCATAGAGAACAGTGGGTGGTGCAGTAGTGGCCTCACAAAATCTCACTCCAGTTCTGGTGAGTCTCAAAGTCAGAGGCAGCAGTGTCTTAGGTTATTTCACGCTGCAGATATACAGCTATGAGGAACAGGAATGCCTTGGTATAGGAAGTGAGCTGATATCAGGAGTCCCCTGGCACAGGAAGTGACCTGATATCAGGAGTGCCCTGGCACAGGAAGTGACCTGAAATCAGGAGTGTCCTGGCACAGGAAGTGACCTGATATCAGGAGTGCCCTGGCACAGGAAGTGACCTGATATCAGGAGTGCCCTGGCACAGGAAGTGACCTGATATCAGGAGTCCTCTGGCACAGGAAGTGACCTGATATCAGGAGTGCCCTGGCACAGGAAGTGACCTGATATCATGAGTGCCCTGGCACAGGAAGTGACCTGATATCAGGAGTCCCCTGGCACAGGAAGTGACCTGATATCAGGAGTGCCCTGGCACAGGAAGTGACCTGATATCAGGAGTCCCCTGGCACAGGAAGTGACCTGATATCAGGAGTGCCCTGGCACAGGAAGTGACCTGATATCAGGAGTCCCCTGGCACAGGAAGTGACCTGATATCAGGAGTGCCCTGGCACAGGAAGTGACCTGATATCAGGAGTCCCCTGGCACAGGAAGTGACCTGATATCAGGAGTGCCCTGGCACAGGAAGTGACCTGATATCAGGAGTGCCCTGGCACAGGAAGTGACCTGATATCAGGAGTGCCCTGGCACAGGAAGTGACCTGATATCAGGAGTGCCCTGGCACAGGAAGTGATCTGATATCAGGACATAGAATTTCTTTTGGAGGAATTCAATACAGTAGGTTTTTCAGGTTCTGTCTTCAAGTCTCACTAAACCCACATCATAAACGATGAATAAATGGTGTATTCAATGCTGTCCATACTCACTCATTACTATCACATTCCTTTTCTCATACCTCTCAACTGTCCCTGATTTCGAGGGACTGTCCCTGATTTGGAGCAATGTCCCTCATTCTTCCCTCATTTTGGTCTGATCTATATAGTTGTATATAAAATGCACTATTTATATACTAAAAGTGTTTATATACTAAAAGTGTTTCCCAGAGCTAAACTTTTCAACTAATTTCTAAATTGTTGCAATTGTAAATTTCAAAAGCAAATATAAAGGAATAGTAGTGGTAAAAAAAAAAAAAAATGTGGGTTTAAATCGGAACTAAACCCATCCATTTAACGGTTTCGAAAAAACAGTTACACTCCCATTGGTTGTGCTCTTAACCAAACTGTTAAACCATCCAATGGCTGGTGTCATAACTAATCACATGTGCACCATCATCGCAGTTGTAGATTAAACAGAGGCCAAGATGGCAGCTTTCTTGGCTGAAAAGGATAGGAGGGTTTACTTTCACCTTAACTAATCTTTTTTTTTGTATAATTCTCCTTTAAGGGGGTGTGGCAGGGGGTGTGTCCTATGCCTACGTACATTTGCTATTACGTGTCTGAATTACAGACATGGAGGCATGGATCCTTTCATATAGAGTAGTGAGACGTCCATCAATGTGTGGAGAAAAATGTAGATTGGTATCAAAAGGTTAGGTCCATGAACCCTTCCATGCTTGCTTGTCAACGCGTTTCGCAATAAATTGCTTCCTCGGGACATACTGGGTAGGTGCTGATTGACCTCGGAGGCCAGATATTAATTTGTATGAACTGCACTATGTCCAACAATTGCACTAAAGAAGCTCCTGCGCCTTTTGGGGTGTTGAGCTTTGTGGGATTTTTACCTGCACATTTTGATTCTTACATTGTGCACTTTGATGTGCGCTAAGGCATAGCTCCCAACTGTCCCTGATTTCGAGGGGCTGTCCCTGATTTGGAGCAATGTCCCTCTGTCCCTCCTTCCTCCTCATTCGTCCCTCATCTTGGTCTGATCTATATAGTTGTATATAAAATGCACTTTTTGTCTTTCAGAAAGTGTTTCCCAGTGCTAAACCTTTCATCTGATTTCTAAATTGCTGCATTTGTACATTTTAAAAGCCAGTATAAAGGAATTGTAGTGTTAAAAAAAAGTCCTTGTGGATTTAATTAACCTTTTTTTTGTTAATTCTCCTTTAAGGGGGTGTGGCAGGGGGGCGTGTCCTATGCCTACATACATTTGTTAGTAGGTGTCCCTCATTCCCATCTCAAAATGTTGGGAGGTATGGCTAAGGTGTGCATCTACTGGCCGTATTTGGGGTGCCACTAATAATGAATGTCACTGTAAGCCAGACACATGTTTTTCGTTCACTGGACGATTAGGCTCCATTCACATCTGAGCATTCCATGAACTTGCGCAGAAGCACTAATATTTTACATGCGTTCATGGAACATCTGAAAAATGTGCCATTTAGACCCCTTTCACACTGGGGCGCGGGCCACGCTAGCGGTAAAGCGCCGCCATTTTTAGCAGCACTTTACTGCAATTTTAGCGATGCTAGCTGCGGGTCATATTTAACCCCGTGTTGCGGCGCTGAAGGGGTTTTCAGGCACTTTTGAAGCGCTGCCTATGCATTCCAATGGGCAGGGGGTGGTGTAGGAACGCTGTATACACCGCTTCCGCCCCGTCCCAAAGATGCTGCTTACAGGACTTTTTCTAATGTCCCGCAAGCGCACCGCCCCAGTGTGAAAGCACTCAGGCTTTCACACTGGGCTGGCATGGGAGGCGTTTTTCAGGCACTTTACAGGCGCTATTTCTAGCGCTAAAATGCCTGAAAACTGCCTCAGTGTGAAAGGGGTCTTATTGATAACCACTCAGCAACCAGCATATATAGCAAAAGGGAGTACCAGAATCGTAGTCAAGCCAGGCCAGGTCATAAACAGGAGATCAGCAGATGGGGGGCCAGGAGTAAACAGACAGAGAACAGGATGGAAGGGATCAGAGTGCAGGGCAAGGATCCAGGGATACAGGAACAGATACAAACAGGTTCAGGATACAGGAATCAGGGTTCAGGATAACAGGTAAACAGGCTGCAGGTCAGGGCACAAGGACAATACCAGGCCAAGGTGTGTGTGCCAGGTATTCAAAGAAGTGGCCTCCGGACGATCCAACTAGCTGTTGCTGGGACAAGTCCATGGCATCAAGCTGGGCAGAGTCACACTAAGCTGGGTATGAAGACAGTCCAAAGTATCAAACCAAGTGACAGGCAGCTCAAGCTGGGCAGCAGGCATAGACATAACAAGCTCAGCAGCAGGCACAGGCACATCAAGCTAGACAGCAGGCACGGGCACATCAGGCTGGGTTGTAGACCAGTGCAAATCAGGCTGGGTAGCAGACAGGGGCACATCAGGCTGTGCAGCAGACAAGAACACATCAGGCTGGGCAGCAGACAGGGACAAATCAGGCTGAGCAGCAGACAGGGACACATCAGGCTGGGCAGAAGGCATGGGCACATTATACTGGGCAGCAGGCACAGGCACATCATGCTGGATCACGCTGGGCAGCAGGTACTTCAAGCTGGGCAGCGGGCTCTGGGTCATCGAGCTGGACAGTAGGCTCTGGGTGTCATGGTTATGCAATAGAGTTTGTCTGTCAGCTTACCTCCCACCATGTGTTCATTTCTAGAGACCAGACACTCTCACCTGACTGCTTTTATAATCTCTCCTCTAAGCATGGCTCCACCCAGCTCCTATCAGAGAACTCTATTTTAACCTGTGCTCTGCAGGCCAGCCCTGCTGATCAACATTGTGTGTTTGGTTTCCTGTTTCCTGCTTGCCATGTGCTCTACGTTTGTCCTGTTACCGACCTTGGCGTGTTCTCGACTATTCCTGTCTGCTCGTGACCCTGACTTTTCGGCGTGTCCCTGACTATCCTGCCTGTGACCCTGAACCTTTGGTGTGTACTCTATTGTCTTTGTCTGCTAGTCGCTCCGACCTTGGCTTATTCCCTTACTATCCCTATCCTCCTGTTGCCTACTGTTGGCATGAGCTAGGAGACCCTGGGGGTCGTGACCCGGAGCCAGTTGCAGTCCAGTCCATCCTCACCACTAGAGGCTCTGGTGAACACCTTCTGGCTCTTAGACTCTGTGCCCTAGGGAATCTTACGCTCTAACCCAAGTGGAATCCATGTTGGCATTCCAGCAGCCCTGCCTTCCTTTACCACCCTGACTCCCATCCACAGCAGTCAGCCGTAGGGTCCACTACCTTGCGGTGCACACCTGATCCCAATGGTGTTCATCTGTCACCTGGCCTTAGGGGCCTGAAACCAGGTCATCGAGCTGGGCAGCAGGCTCCGGGTCATCGAGCTGGGCAGCAGGCCCCGGGTCATTGAGCTGGGCAGAATGCTCCGGGTCATCGGGCTGGGCAGCAGGCCCTGGGTCATCAGGCTGGGCAGCAGGCTCCGGGTCATCAGGCTGGGCAGCAGGCTCCGGGTCATCGGGCTGGGCAGCAGGCTCCAGGTCATTGGGCTGGGCAGCAGGCACTGGGACATTGGGCCGAGCAATGAGCACCGTAATGGCAGGCTGGGTAACAGGCCCCAGCCCAGTGGGCTGGGTAATGGGCACTGGCCCAGAAAACCAGGTGACGGGCACTGGCATGACAGGCTGAGACACGGGCACCAAAACTTCAGGTTGAGGCTAAGACACATCTTCAAGCGGGGACACAGGCATCGGAACTTCAAGCGGGGATACAGGCACAGGAACATCAGACTGGAACACTGGCACTGGAGCTTCAGGCTGGAACATGGGCACGGGAACATCAGACTGAAAGGCGGACACCAAGACATCAGACTGGAAGGGGGCACCAAGACATCAAACTGGAAGGGGGCACCAAGACATCAGACTGGAAAGCAGGCACAGAGACATCAGAGAGGGAGCAGAGACCGAATATGAGTATTTGGTTGGGATCAGCGTATACTGGGCTGCAACTGCGGTTGACATGGGTGATGGGGATAGGCTGGTGTCTGATGGCAGAGGTGGTTTGTTTGGCTGGGGCTGATTGCACATTGTCAGACCATGCTGAAAGTATAGGTTGTACAAACTGTGCTTTTAAATCTCCCTGTCTAACAAAAGACTGAGCAGACACAATGCACTCCGCAATCACCTGTGGGGAACAGGCTGAGTAGTGCTCACAAAAATCGGCTGGATCATCTTCAAAAAGCCACACTAGGGATACAACCTGATTCATATTAAAAGGGGGAGTGAAATCACCATGGCCCTCTGGAATACAGGGCAGGGCCAGCTCAGTACAGATCTTGATCAAGGGCTGCACCTCCCCAAACAATATATAACCCTGATCGACCAGGGAGTGAGCCAAATGGATAGTTGCAAACAACTGGTCACTAGACCATCCTTTCATAGCCTGGCGGTAATATTCACCACTTTCAGATGCCAGCAGAGAACAATAAATAACCTCATCTGCATTCATGTTTGCAACCATACTGAATCAAAATGGTTCCCCTGTGCAGCCACTTCTGGTCAGGGATGGCCCTGGTATTCTGTCATAAACCAGATGTGGCCAGAACTGTGTGACTGCGACAGAGTGAACCAGACATAAATAGGTGAAAGTAAGTAAGTTTATTAAAGTAAATGCATATAAATGTGAATAAACCACCAATACAAACAGAGTGAACAAACCAAACAACCAAACGGTGATAATAAACCAACCAGCATATATAGCAAAAGGGAGTACAAGAATCGTAGTCAAGCCAGGCCAGAATCATAAACAGGAGATCAGCAGATGGGGGGCCAGGAGTAAACAGACAGGGAACAGGATGGAAGGGATCAGGCTGCAGGGCAAGGATCCAGGGATACAGGAACAGATACAAACAGGTTCAGGATACAGGATACAGGAATCAGGGATCAGGATAACAGATAAACAGGCTGCAGGTCAGGGCACAAGGACAATACCAGGGCAAGGTGTGTGTGCACTTGCCAGGTATTTGTACTCATCTCAATCAGACTCGGTTGATGCCTGATTGCAGGAGATGATGTCGGCGCCACATTGCCAGGAACCACCCGCTGGTTGATGCCAGTACTGCGGCCCAAAGATCACATAATACCACCAACAGGGAAAAGCTCCCCTGGCAGTTCCAGACTGCCAGGAGACACCTGCTGGTGGACCACAGTACTGCACGCCAAATATCAAGAATTGTCATCAGCGGATGGAACCTTCCCTGACAGCCACTTACATCTAGAAGAGAGCCCTCAGTAAAGGATGTGCCAGGTGTCATAGGAGAGCAATCCGAAAGCTAGTGTCTTCAAACAATAGGTAGATAAATATATATATAGCAAGAGCGATGAGATGACCATATGGTTCTAGTCTGAAAAAAATACCAATAGACATAGAGTTGGTAGGTTGTATTGGGGGATGAGGTAGATACAGAGGGAGGTGTTAGCTGCGATAGTGTAGTAATTACTGGGGATAAAATCTCAGAAGGAAAAGGGGGGAGGGGGATTACCCTCAGCCAAGAATAGAGACCTGAAAGCCCCGCAGTTAATACACTGACTATATATTTTGTATGGATTATATACGGGCAATGCTGGTGAATTAACTGCAGGGCTTTGACTTACCATGCAAATACCCCCTTTGCATTGTCTGTCAATACTCCAGTCACATTGGCAGACAAATACTCCTGTGGCATTTGGCCATCAGTGTAAATATCCTTATGGCACCAACCTTCTGTCAAATGTCTCTTTACATCAGTGTGAAATCACAATGTCCCACTAATGCTTTGGATCAGGGTAAATTATCTCTTCACATTGGCTGTTGGGGTAAAATTAACCCATTACATTGGTCGTCTGTGAAAATGCCCCTGTAATACTGGTCCTCAAGGTAAATACTCCCGTGGCATTGGCTGTCAGTGAAAATGTCCCAGAGGTGCCATCAGTGCCAATGCCCCCACCACATTGGCTGCCAGGGTAAATACCCCCCTTTGTGTTGGCCTTCAATGCAAATGCTCCCTTCACATTGGCTGTCAGGATAAATGATCCCTTTGCATTGGCCATCAGAGTAAACCCTCACTCCAATTGCATTGACCATCAGGGTAAATGTCCTCATCACATTTGCTGTAAAGGTAAATGCATCTGTTACATTGTTTATCAGTGGAAATTCCCCAGTGCCATTGGCCTTCAGTGAAAATGTTCCTGTGGTACTGGCCATCGGGGCAAATGTCTCTGTCCCGCTGGCCACCATAGGAAAAGCCCCTGTCTGCGCAAACTATCATTGTTATATTGATCACCAATGTAAATGTCCCCATGGCATTGGTCCTCAATGCAAATGACCCTTTCATTGGCCATCAGAGTGCAAATGCCACCTTTGCATTGGCCATGAGTCTAAAAGCCCCTCTGCATTGGCCATAAGGGTAAATCCCCCTTTGCATTGACAATCAGGATAAATGCCCCTTTCACATTGGCCTACAGGGTACATTACCTCTTTACATTGGCTGTCAGGGTAAATAAACCCGTTACATTGGCCATCAGGGTAAATTGATATATCAAGAAATCAACATTCTAAAGGAAATATTCTAAAGTCAGAACTATGGTTTCTCAAGATGGTCCTAATCTACAGGATGTCACTGAAGAAACTACATATTACCGAAATATGAAGAAGAAGAAAACAAGTTAGGTTAAAATATGCTAAAGGTTGGTGTCTGTTACAGACCTAGCTGGGACAGAGGCTTTTGGAGAGGACTGAATGCTAGCCTCTTGCCTTCTGATTATGGGCCCTGGATTTTAAGGGAACGATACTCTTTGTGTATGCCTGGGGACCTTGAAGTAATGTTACTTTGGATTCAAGTCCATGTCCCCCCAAAACACAAAACTCTGGGAACCCTGTATATGCCATATTATAAATAGTGACTGATTCATAATGTTGGGGCTCATAGAAGATGCTGATGTCATCAACTCCAGCCACCTGTCTGTTGTCTGCTGTAATGTGTTTATTGTAAATAAGGCTAGTGTGGGCTAAAAGTATTTCACCCATTGCTGTTTGTGTTAATTAACTCTGCTATTGTGTGAAGGTTTTCTGTGTTTCTGTTTATGATAATGTTGATTGCGTCTTCTGAGCTAAAAGACGGCAAGTCTGTCCTAAAGGTCATGTCTCTGAGTTACCTAGGCTGTCTAAAGGATTAGATAATTAGCTGTTAATTAGGTTTGTATTGTCATCCTGCTGTATATATTTGTGTGAGATCTCAAATAAAAGGCTATTCCTGGTGTACTCCAAGACTGGTTTTGTATGGTTCTTGAGGGTTACTATAGCCAGATCCATTGGACTTGTGTTCCAGGACTTAGGAAGCGATATACTGACGGAAGCACTCAAACGGAGTGTGGGACATTCTGTGACAGTGTCCATCTTGTGTGATAGGTAAAGCAGAGCTCAGAGTGTCCAGAATATCTTCCTCATGTCACTGGCCATAAGGATAATTACCTCTGTGGCATTGGCCATGAGGGAAAATGCCCCTGTGCCAATGGCCATTGTGGTAAATGCCTCTGTCAGTGCAAAACACCATAGTCACATTACCGTCACTGTAAATACCACCATGGCATTAGCTACCAAGGTAAATATCCCTTTACATTGGCCTTCAGTGCAAATGCCCCCATGGCATTGGGCATCAATGCAAATGCCTCCATTTCATTGGCCACCAGAGTGCAGATGCCCCCTTTGCATTGGCTGTCAGGGTAAATCCCTCTTCACATTGGCCATCAGGGTAAATGTCCCTGTTGCACTGGCTGTCGGTGCAAATATCACTGTGGCATTGGCCTTCAGGGTAAATATTCCCTTTGTATTGGCCATCAGAGCAAACAGAAATGTGGCATTGACCACCAGTGTAAATTCCCTGATTGCATTGCCCCTGTAGGTAAATGCCCCCCCTCAAATTGGCCATCAGGGTTAATATCCCTGTTGCATTGGTTGTCAGTGCAATTGCCCCTATGGCATTGACTTTCCATGCAAATACCCCCATTGCATTGTTGTCAATACCCCAGTCACAATGGCAGTCAGGGCAAATACACCTGTGGCATCAACCTTCAGGGAAAATACCCATTCATATTTACATAGCATCAATGTAAAAAAGGAGAAGCGTGTGACATCACAATGTAAAAAAGGAGAGCCGTGTGACATCACAATGTAAGAAAGGAGAGGCATGTTACATCACAATGTAAGAAAAGAGAGGCGTATGACATCACAATGTAAGAAAGGAGAGGCGTGTGACATCACAATGTAAGAAGGGAGAGGCGTGTGACATCACAATGTAAGAAAAGAGAGGCGTGTGACATCACAATGTAAGAAAGGAGAAGCGTGTGACATCACAATGTAAGAAAGGAGAAGCGTGTGACATCACAATGTAAGAAAGGAGAGGCCTGTGACATCCCAATGTAAGAAAGGAGAGGCGTGCGACATCACAATGTAAGAAAAGAGAGGCCTGTGACATCACAATGTAAGAAAGGAGAGGCGGATGACATCACAATAACATAACAGCTGCTGTTTTTTCTTCCTGACAACGTCTTTTTCTTTAGTTTTTTTACCTGACAACTGTTTTTCATCATGACAATTTTTTTCATCATGGCAAATGACCTCTTCACATTGGCTGTCGGGGTAAATACATCATACAGGTAAATACATACAGGGCGAATACATTGGCCATCAAGGCTCCCATGGCATTGGCTTGTCAGTGCAAATACCCTGGTTGCATTGACAGTCACTGAAAATACCCCCATGGTATTGGCCCAAATGCCTTCTTCCCATTGGCTATCAGGGTACATTCCCTGTTGCATTGGCGATCGGTGAAAATTCCACGGTGACACCTGGAAAAATAATTAGAGGAAAAAAGTTTGAAGAAAAACAGTTGGCGGGAAAAATAGTTGGCTTTTTTCTTCCAACTGTATTTTTCTACCAACTGTTTTTTTTCTATGTTATTTACCCTCCAGCTGTGTTTTTCACAGTTTTTTCCTCCAAATGTTTTTTTTTCCTCTTTTTTTCATCTATTTTTTCTTCCTCAGTTTCCTTCACCATTTGTTTTTTTTTTCCTACAACTGTTTTTTTTCACCGGCTGTTTTTTCTCAATCTCCTTTTTTGGCAACTGTTTTTTCTGCCAACCTTTTTGTACTAGCTGTTTTTTCACTTTGCTTTTTTGCCAACTGTTTTTTATATGTCAACTGTTTTCCCCAACAACTTTTTGCCTCACAGTGCACGTAGGTCTGCGAGTGCACACAGGTCTGCGAGTGCACATAGGTCTGCGAGTGGCCTGCGAGTGCACGTAGGTCTGTGAGTACCTGTGTATTGTCTTGTTGTGTACCTGTGTATTGTCTTGTGTACCTGTGTATTGTTTTGTGTACCTGTGTATTGTCTTGTGTACCTGTGTATTGTCTTGTTGTGTACCTGTGTATTGTCTTGTTGTGTACCTGTGTATTGTCTTGAGTATTAGTGCCAGGAAGCTAGCTGTTAGGTAATTTGGACAGGGTAAAATCCCCAATCCTCACTAAATTTAATAGGTATGTTGCCCGGCGGGTGTGGAGAGGCGACTCTTTGTACATCTTGCTGCATGTATTCATTCCTTGATCATCCGATCGAGGGCGAATACTGCTGTGCAAAATGTAAGCACATTGTTTCCCTGGAAGCCCAGGTTCTGAATCTGGGGAAGCAACTGTCAGCACTGAGAAGTCCCTCCATACTAAAGGTGAGCCAGGAACGTACACGGCAGGTGCCGGCAGGGGCCAGCACAGAGGCGGGTGGAGACAAAGAGGTGCAGGCACTAGCAAAGAGTAGATGGGTGACAGTCAGGAGGGGTAGAGGGGGAAGTGCCAGGGAGGCCGATCCAGGACTGGAGCATCCCAATAAGTACGCTCCATTGAGTGACATTGGTGAAACCAGTCAGGGACCAGCACTGCTGGAGATGAGGGACTCTCCTAGCTGCCAGGGGAAGAACTCCTCCAGTGAGAGTGGGGGGGGAGCAAAGGGAAAGGAAAGACAGATTCTGGTGGTAGGGGACTCAATTCTTAGAAGGACAGATAGGGCAATCTGTAACCAAGACCTGAAGCGCCGAACAGTATGTTGTCTACCGGGCGCTCGGGTTCGGCACATCACGGATCTTGTGGACAGATTACTGGGAGAGGCTGGGGAAGACCCGGCTGTCATGGTGCACGTTGGCACCAATGACAAAGTCAGAGGCAGATGGAGTGTCCTAAAGAATGATTTTAGGGACTTAGGAGCTAAATTGAGGAAAAGGACCTCCAAGGTAGTATTCTCAGGAATACTACCGGTACATCGAGCCACACCAGAAAGGAAGAGGGAGATTAGGGAAGTAAACAAGTGGCTGAAGAGCTGGTGTAGTAAGGAGGGGTTTGGGTTCCTGGAGGACTGGGCCGACTTCTCAGTCGATAACCGGTACTATAGAAGGGATGGGCTGCACCTAAATGAGGAGGGTGCAGATCTGCTGGGAATGAAGATGGCCAAAAAGTTAGAGGGGTTTTTAAACTAGGCGATGGGGGGGAGGGTCCAGAGACAGTGATAGCCAGTGCGGAAGATATTCCAGAGGGTAGTATTGGGGGCATTAGTGGTAGGTTGACCAAAGCACAAAAACACAAGGTGAGTATAGTAGCAAGTCCTAGTTGCAATCTTGAAACACCCAATACGAGGACAATATGCGACCGGTCTAAATTATGTGGCATGTTCACCAATGCCAGGAGCATGGCAGACAAGATGGGTGAACTAGAGATACTGTTGTACAAGGAGGATTTGGATTTTGTGGGAATTTCAGAGACCTGATTCAACAGCTCTCATGATTGGCTGGCAAACATTAAAGGGTATACCCTTTACTGCAAGGATAGAGAGGGTAAAAATGGGGGAGGGGTATTCCTATATATCAAAGAATAATGTACAAGTGAATGTGAGAGATGACATCACTGAGGGAGCTAGAGAGGAGGTGGAATCCTTATGGGTAGAGCTCCAAAGGGATCAAGCTAAGGGCAAAATAATACTGGGAGTATGCTATAGGCCCCCTAACCTGAGGGAGGAAGTGGAGACGGATCTCCTATCACAAATTGGATTAGCAGCAAGGATGGGAAGTGTTATCATAATGGGGGATTTTAATTATCCAGACATAGACTGGGCAGAGGGAACCGCACATTCATTTAAGGCTCGCCAGTTCCTTAGTGTCTTGCAGGACAATTTTATGGGTCAGATGGTAGATGCACCAACTAGAAATAAAGCATTACTGGATCTACTGATTACCAACAATACAGACCTGATCACGGATGTGGAAATACGGGGCAATTTAGGTAACAGAGATCACAGGTCAATTAGTTTCAGTATAAATCACACAAATAGGAAACATAAAAGGAATACAAAGACACTGAATTTCAAAAGAGCCAACTTCCCTAAACTACAAACCTTGCTAAAAGGCATAAATTGGGATAAAATATTAGGAAGAATATGGAGGAGAGATGGGTTTGCTTTAAGAATATATTAAATAAGGGCATTAGCCAATGTATCCCATTGGGTAATAAATTTAAAAGAGCGAACAAAAGTCCTGGATGGCTTAACTCCAGTGTAAAAATGCATATAAAAGCAAAGGAGAAGGCCTTCAAAAAATACAAGGTTGAGGGATCATCCTCAGCATTCAGACTTTATAAAGAATGCAATAAGAAATGTAAGGGTGCAATTAGGACGGCTAAGATAGAACATGAAAGACACATAGCGGAGGAGAGCAAAAAAAATCCCAAGAAATTCTTTAAGTATGTAAACAGTAAAAAAGGGAGGACAGACCATATTGGCCCCATAAAGAATGAGGAAGGACATCTGGTTACAAAGGATGGGGAGATGGTGAAGGTATTGGATTTATTCTTCTCCTCAGTCTTCACGAGTGAATCGGGGGGCTTCTGTAACCAAAACTGCAGTGTTTATCCTCATGACACAACACAGGAAGCACCTCGATGATTAACAGAGGACAGAATTAAAATTAGACTTGAGAAACTTAACATTAATAAATAACCGGGACCAGATGGCTTGCATCCGAGGGTACTTAGGGAACTCAGTCAAGTGATTGCCAGACCGTTGTTCCTAATTTTTACAGACAGTCTACTGATTGGAATGGTACCAGCTGATTGGAGAAAAGCCAATGTAGCACCAATATTTAAAAAGGGCCCAAAATACATCCCTGGGAATTACAGACCAGTTAGCCTAACATCAATAGTATGTAAACTCTTGGAGGGGATGATAAGGGACTATATACAGGATTTTAGTAATAAGAACGGTATCATTAGCAGTAATCAGCATGGATTCATGAAGAATCGTTCTTGCCAAACCAATCTATTAACCTTCTATGAGGAGGTGAGTTGCCATCTAGATAAAGGAAGGCCCGTAGACGTGGTGTATCTGGATTTTGCAAAAGCATTTGACACAGTTCCCCATAAACGTTTACTGTACAAAATAAGGTGCGTTGGCATGGACCATAGGGTGAGTACATGGATTGAAAACTGGCTACAAGGGCGTGTTCAGAGGGTGGTGATAAATGGGGAGTACTCGGAATGATCAGGGGTGGGTAGTGGGGTCCCCCAGGGTTCTGTGCTGGGACCAATCCTATTTAATTTGTTCATAAACGATCTGGAGGATGGGATAAACAGTTCAATCTCTGTATTTGCAGACAATACTAAGCTAAGCAGGGCAATAACTTCTCCGCAGGATGTGGAAACCTTGCAAAAAGATCTGAACAAATGAATGGGGGAGGGGCGACTACATGGCAAATGAGGTTCAATGTAGAAAAATGCAAAATAATGCATTTGGGTGGCAAAAATATGAATTCAATCTATACACTGGGGGGGAGAACCTCTGGGGGAATCTAGGATGGAAAAGGACCTGGGGGTCCTAGTAGATGATAGGCTCTGCAATGGCATGCAATGCCAAGCTGCTGCTAACAAAGCAAACAGAATATTGGCATTAAAAAGGGGATCAACTCCAGAGATAAAATGATAATTCTCCCGCTCTACAAGACTCTGGTCCGGCCGCACCTGGAGTATGCTGTCCAGTTCTGGGCACCAGTCCTCAGGAAGGATGTACTGGAAATGGAGCAAGTACAAAGAAGGGCAACAAAGCTAATAAAGGGTCTGGAGGATATTAGTTATGAGGAAAGGTTGTGAGCTCTGAACTTATTCTCTCTGGAGAAGAGACGCTTGAGAGGGGATATGATTTCAATTTACAAATACTGTACTGGTGACCCCACAATATATAAATACCGGACTGGTGACCCCACAATAGGGATAAAACTTTTTTGCAGAAGAGAGTTTAACAAGACTCGCAGCCACTCATTAAAATTAGAAGAAAAGAGGTTTAACCTTAAACTACGTAGAGGGTTCTTTACTGTAAGAGCGGCAAGGATGTAGAATTCCCTTCCACAGGCGGTGGTCTCAGCGGGGAGCATTGATAGCTTCAAGAAACTATTAGATAATCACCTGAATGACCACAACATACAGGGATATACAATGTAATACTGACACATAATCACACACATAGGTTGGACTTGATGGACTTGTGTCTTTTTTCAACCTCACCTACTATGTAACTATGTAACTATTTTTACTGCAAAATGTTTTTTTTTTTACCTGCCTACAGTTTTTTCCCGGTTCCAACTTCTATCCTCCAGCTGTTTTTTCCACCTTTTTTTTCTCCAACTATTTTCCCCTCCAACTGTATTTTTCCACGTACTGGTTTTTTTCTTCCAACTGTTTTATTTCTCCAACTTTTTCCCAACTTATTTTTTTACCACCATCTATTTTTCTCTCCTCACCAACTTTTTTTTTCTTCAAGTGTTTTATTCCAATTTTTTTCTCCAACTGTTTTTTTCTAACATTCTTTTCTTTTTTTCATTTGTTTTTCTTCACCATCTGTTTTTTCCTACAGCTAATTATTTCTGCCAACATTTTTTTCTTTTTTTTCTTCGTGAGTGATTTTATCTTACTTTTTTACATGCCAACAGTTTTCACCCACTATCTTCTTTAAACTTTATCTCTCCAACTGTTTTTCTCACCTTTTTTTCTTTGCCTACTGTTTTTTCCACCAGCTGTTTTTCTCTTCAACTTTTTTCCAACTTTTTTTTTTTTTACCAGTCTCTGTTTTTTCTCCCCACCAACTGTTTTTTTCTTCCAATTTTTTCTGCCAACTGTTTTTTCCTCCATTAGTTCTCCACCAACTTTTCTTCAACTGTTGTTTCTTTTTCTCCAAAGGTTTATTTTTTTCTAGCTATGTTTTTTTCTCCAATTCTTTTTCTCCAACATCTGTTTTATTCTTCTTATTCCTCTTTTTATTTCATCAACTGTTTTTTCTCTAACTTGTTTTTTTTTTCCACCAACTTTTTTCCATCCAGCTGTTTTCTCTCTCTGTATGTTCTTTCTTCTCCAACTCTCTTTTACCTCCAACAATTTTTCCAACCAACTGTTATTTTTGCCACTATGTGTTTTTTTTTCTTCCAACTTTTTCCCAACTGTTTTTTTTCTAAAACTTCTTTCTCTGTTTTTTGTCCAGATCCTGTTTTTTTCTTTTTTCCAACTTCTTGTCCTCCAACTATTTTTCCCGCTAACTGTTTTTTTCTCTAGTTTTTTTACTCCAGCAGTTTTTTTTTTTCCAGAGGACAAGTACAAAACAGAAGGTGCACAGATAGTGTAGTAATATTATTGAACTATTATTAAAATAGAAGTAAAATGTGAATGTATAATGTATATGTAAAGCGCTGCGTAAATTGACGGCGCTATATAAGTACCTGAAATAAATAAAATAAAATAAAATAAGTAAAAAGAATACACTCCCCAGCGGGTGATATAAAGGTAGCTCACCTGTGGCCCAGGATCAGTCCAGAGGACCCCAATCACTGTGGTCAGCAGCTGGGTGAGGATGTCCTGGATCCCGGGAAGGGCTGCAGCAGACCTGATCACTAGATCTACGCAGAGCCTCCAGCCAGGAGGAATATCACCGATCCTCCCACTTCCAGGTCATTAGGATGTCAAGGCAACGCGTTTTGAGGCAGTTCCCCTTTCTCAAGCCTAAAGCTGAACAACCTTCATTATATAACTAGAGAGTGTAGGAGGGTGAAAACACAGATGAGGGGCCCTTAAAACACAGCACAGCATATAAAACTAATAAAAACCCAACTTCACATATACAACGGACAGGATATCACTGTGAGCACAGAGAACAACTAGCAGACATTGAGATAAATGGACATCCAATATAAAATAAAACCAAATCTCTCACTTATAAATGACTGGAAAAGATTACAATAATATGATATATAATAAAAACTCATCAATAGAACAAAAACCTTCTTTTCTTGAACTGCACTTTAGCACTTGTGAATTTTTTTAATCAAAAAACAGAAATCTTAAATTATCTTACACTAACTAAAAAAATGGATGAAAAAAACGGGTTTGTAAGAATTGATATACAAGGAAATTAACTGGAAGGATCAGTAGGTGGCAGCAAAGAGTAAGTAATAATAAGTGTCGGGTCTAAAATCCAATACGATGTACACTATATTACCAAAAGTATTGGGACGCCTGCGATTACACCCACATTATTATTATTATTATTATTATACAGGATTTATATAATGCCAACAGTTTGCGCAGTGCTTTACAACATGAGGGCAGAAAGTACAGTTACAATACAAATCAATACAGGAGGGAACAGAGGGCCTTTAATGGCTTCCCAGTCTTAGTTCGTAGAGTTCAATATTGAGTTGGCTCCGCCCTTTGCAGCTATAACAGCTTCAACTCTTCTGGGAAGGCCGTCCACAAGGTTTAGGAGGGTGTCTATGGGAATGTTTGACCATTCCTCCAGAAGAGCATTTGTGAGGTCAGGCACTGATGTTGGACGAGAAGGCCTGGCTTGCAGTCTCCACTTTAATTCATCCCAAAGATGTTCTATCAGGTTGAGGTCAGGACTCTGTGCAGGCCAGTCAAATTCCTCCACCCCAAACTCGCTAATCCATGTCTTTATGGACCTTGCTCTGTGCTCTAGTCCAAATCATTTGGTGGAGGGGGGATTATGGTGTGGAGGGGGGATTATGGTGGGGGGTTGTTTTTCAGGGGTTGGGCTTGGCCCCTTAGTTCCAGTGAAGGGAACTCAAAAGGTGTCAGCATACCAAGACATTTTGGACAATTTCACACTCCCAACTTTGTGGGAGGAGTTTGGGGACGGCCCCTTCCTGTTCCAACATGACTGCGCACCAGTGCACAAAGCAAGTCCTGATCTCAACCCGATAGAACACCTTTGTGATGAATTAGAGCAGAGACTGTGATGGAGGGCTGGATCAGGAGCTGCTGCAATCAATTAGCAAGTGATTGGTTGTTGGGAAGCCAGGCGGTCCTATCAAGCTCCCGCCCTCCAGTACTATACTGCCTCCCCTCCCGCTCTCTGCTGTACACCTTACAACAGGTAGGGGAATGCTACCTGCACACTCCTGCCTGTGTCTGGGGGATGGAATGATGGGGAAAAGGACACTGTTGGGGAGGGGGGCGGCACAGGGTGCAACAGTGAGGGGGGGCGTTATGTGAAGGGCAGAAGACACTATATGGGTGAGAGGGCAGAGGACACTACAGAGTAGGTGATGTATGAAGGGAAAGGACGCTGCTTTGGGTGGGCACATAGCACTTGTGTGTGTGTGGGTGGGGGGGGGCAGAGGACACTACAGTGGTGGGAAGTGGGCGATGTGAAGGGGACAAAATACACTGCTACAGGGGGCAGAGGGGCAGCAAACACTACAGTGGGGGGATGATGTGGAGGGGGCAGAGGACACTGCTATGGGGGGGCAGAGGGGCAGCAGACACTACAGTGGGGGTGATGTGGAGGGGCAGAGGACACTGCTATGGGGGGCAGAGGTCACTGCTATGAGGGGCAGAGGGGCAGCTGACAATACAGTGAGGAGGTGATATGGAGGGGACAGAGGACACTGCTATGGGGGGCAGAGGACACTGCTTGGGGGGCAGAGGGGCAGTGGACACTACAGTGAGGGGGTGAAGTGAGGGGGCAGAGGACACTGCTATGGGGGGCAGAGGTCACTGCTTGGGGGGCAGAGGGGCAGCTGACACTACAGTGGGGGGTGGTGTGGAGGGGCAGAGGACACTACTATGGGGGGCAGAGGACACTGCTATGGGGGGCAGAGGACACTACTATGGGGGGCAGAGGACACTACTATGGGGGCAGACAGGCAGCGGACACTACAGTGAGGGGGTGATGTGGAGGGGCAGAGGACACTGCTATGGGGGTAGAGGGGCAGCTGACACTACAGTGGGGGGTGGTGTGGAGGGGCAGAGGACACTGCTATGGGGGGCAGAGGACACTGCTATGGGGGGCAGACAGGCAGCGGACACTACAGTGAGGGGGTGGTGTGAAGGGGCAGAAGACACTGCTATGGGGGCAGAGGGGCAGAGGACACTGCTATGTGGGGCAGTGGACACTACAGTGAGGGGTGATGTGGAGGGGCAGAGGTCACTGCTATGGGGGGCAGAGGTCACTGCTTGGTGGGCAGAGGGGCAGCTGACACTACAGTGCGGGGGTGATGTGGAGGGGGCAGAGGACACTGCTTTGGGGGGCAGAGGACACTGCTTGGGGGGGCAGAGGGGCAGCGGACACTACAGTGAGGGGGCAGAAGACACTGCTATGGGGCAGAGGTCACTGCTTGGGGGGGCAGAGGAGCAGTGGACACTACAGTGAGGGGGTGATATGGAGGGGCAGAGGACACTGCTATGGGGGGCAGAGGACACTACTATGGGGGGGTAGAGGGGCAGCTGACAATACAGTGAGGGAGTGATGCGGAGGGGGCAGAGGATACTGCTTTGGGGGGCAGAGGACACTGCTTGGGGGGGCAGAGGGGCAGCGGACACTACAGTGAGGGGGCAGAAGACACTGCTATGGGGCAGAGGTCACTGCTTGGGGGGGGCAGAGGGGCAGTGGACACTACAATGAGGGGGTGATGTGGAGGGGGCAGAGGACACTGCAATGTGGGGCAGAGTGTCAGCTGACACTGCAATGGGGGGTGATGTTGAGGGGGCAGAGGACACTGCTAAGGGGGGCAGAAGACACTGCAATGGGGGGCAGAGTGGCAGCAGACCCTACAGTGAGGGGTGATGTGGAGGGGCAGAGGACACTGCTTTTGGGGGGCAGAGAACACTGCTTGGGGGGCAGAGGGGCAGCTGACAGTACAATGAGGGGGTGATGTGGAGGGGGCAGAAGACACTGCTATGGGGGCAGAGGACACTGCTTGGGGGGGCAGAGGGTCAGCGGACACTACAGTGAGAGGGTGATGTGGAGGGGCAGAGGACACTGCAACGGGGGCAGAGGACACTGCTTGGGGGGGCAGAGGGGCAGCTGACACTACAGTGAGGGGTGATGTGGAGGGGCAGAGGACACTGCAATGGGGGCACAGAGGGACAGCAGACATTACAGTAGGGGAGGAGTGTTGTGGAAGGGAAGAGGACACTGCTATGGTGGGCAGAGAAGCAGCATACTTTACAGTGGGGGAGGGGTGATGTGAAGGGACAGAGGATATTGCCATGGTGGGTCAGATGAGGACACTTCAGTGCAGGGGTGATGTGAAGGGGGCAGGGTGCACTACAATGGGGGGGACAGAGGGGCAGAAGATACTACAATGGGGGGATGGTGATGAGAAGGGGGCAGAGGACACTGATGTGTGGGGGGAGGAGATTACTGTTGGGGGAGGGGGGATCAGAGGCCACTATTGTGGGGGTTGATATGAAGGGGGCGGAGTATAATACACTACGTGTTCTTCATGTTGTCTTTTTATAGGAGGTTTGATTTTTTTCCTTTTGTCTCCGGGGATATTTGATTTCCTCCATATTGTCCAGATAGATCCCAACCTCCAAAAGGTTCCCTCCCCCGCTGTACAGTATACTGAGCATTTTCCTAGGAATTTTCATTCTAAATTCTGCTTAGACATGTGTGATTCGTATCACTATGGATCGAAATTCAGACACAATTTTCATTATTTGGAGATTCTGATGTATCCGAGTCTCCGAATCACAAAAGTAACAAATTTCAACAAATCCGAAATAAATTATAATGAAATGAATTATCCGGAGTTGAAAATTCATTCGAATTTGAAATAGAATTCAAAATTGAAACATATTGCAAAAAAATACAGTAAGGTATAAATGTGAAATAAGATAATGATTCCTACTTAGACTGCTTTATAGAATAGAATATGAAAGAACAGAATAGAATTGAAATAAAAAGAATAGAAAATAATAAAATTAGAATAGTATAAAATAGAATAGAACAGAATTGAATAGAAAAGAATAGAATAGGACATAATAAAATAGAACATAAACGAATAGAATAGACAATAAAAGAATAGAACAGAATAGAAAAGAAAAGAAATAGAACAGAAAATAATAGAACAGAATAAAATAGCACATAAAAGAATATAATAGAAAAGAATATAATAAAATAGAACATAAAATAATAGAAAAGAATATAATATAATAAAATAGAATAGAATAGAAAAAATAGATTTGAAAGGAATTGAATTGAATAGAAATAGAAATAGAACAGAAATATAATAGGAAAAAAAAGAACAGAATAGAATAGCACGTTAAAGAATAGAATAGAAAATAATAAATTAAAATAGAATAGAAATAGAATAGAACAGAATAGACTAGAACAGAATAAAATGGAGACAGAATAGAATAGAAATAGAATAGAACAGAACATAATAGAACAGAAAATAATAGAAAAATAGAATAGAAAATAATAAAATAAATTAGAATAGTATAAAATAGAATAGAAAAGGATAGAAATAGAATAGAACGGAGTCAAATAGAAAAGAATAGAATAGGACATAATAAAATAGAACATAAAAGAATAGAACAGACAATAAAAGAATAGAACAGAATAGAAAAGAAAAGAATAGAACAGAAAAGAATTGAACATTAAAGAATATAATAGAAAATAATAGAATAAAAATAGAGCATAATAGAATAGAAAATAATAGAATAGAACAGAACAAAATAGAACATAAAAGAATAGAATAGAAAATAATAGAACAGAATAGAACAGAAAGGAATAGAATAGAAAAGAACACAATAGTACAGAACATAATAGAATAAAACATAAAAGAATAGAACAGAATAGAAAAGAATAGAATTAAAAAATAGAATAGAACAGAACAAATATAGCTGTTTTTTGATTTGAAAATAACGAATATACGAAATGAATTCCTTAACACCAATACGATGAAACAAAATAATTAACTTAACAAAGAAATCTGAAATGAAACAAAACCAATTTTTGATGATAACAAATGAAAGACTTTGTAATATAATATGATAAATGGATAATAATATCTTTTTTGTGTATATAATGAGTAAATGTAAAATAACAAACATATACAAAGGTGTTTAACCCTTTCATGACTAAGCCTATTTTTGAAATTTGGTGTTTACAAGTTAAAATCCATATTTTTTGCTAGAAAATTACTTAGAACCCCCAAACATTATATATATTTTTTTAGCAGAGAATCTAGAGAATAAAATGGAGATTGTTGCAATATTTTATATCACACGGTATTTGTGCAGCGGTGTTTTAAACGCAAATTTTTGGAAAAGGGACACTTCCATGAATTTTAAAAAATCCAAACAGTAAAGTTGGCCCAATTTTTTTGTATAATGTGAAAGATGGTGTTTTTTTTGTTTAATATATTTTTATTGAAGAAAGATATACCATATGTACAAATATAACGCAATGTACTTTACACTTCTAGCTTTTCAGCAACATAAGATATAGTACTCATTGAATCCAACAATTAGAAAATTATAGTTGGTACATCCAGGAATAGACATATAATCAACAAAACAGCTGATTGGAAAAAGGATGTTAACTAAGTGAGCACCATAATCTAAATATAATTAAATAGAAAGTATTGCTTTATTTTAATAAAGGTAAACATCTGGAAAAAGTAATGTTAGAGAAAGAAAGGATAGAGAAGAAAGAATTGAAGATGGGAGGGGGAGAGGGTAGGGAGTTGCTGGTATGCTAGACCAAGTATTGAGCAGAGGGGAGGATTAACCTAAGTAAGTGCTGAATGGCTACTCTAGAGTATTATGTTTAAAGGGTTAGAGCAAGAGATTTGTATATGTGGTGGTAGACTGAAATTTTTTCCAAGGTTCCCAGATTAAGTTGTGTTTCTGGGAAGTCCCTCTAATGTTGTGGGTGATGCTCTCCATGAGGTGTACATCGTCAACCGATTGTAGCCAGGCTTTCATAGAAGGAACAGCTGGTTGGCCCCACAAAGTGGGAATTAAGGCCTTGGCAGCATTCAATAGGTGAGGAATGATTGAGCGTTTATACGACTTTATGGGAGTTTTTGTGACATGAAAAAGGATAGCCCATGGGTCATTTGGTATATGAACATCAGCAATCTGAGCAATCAGATTACGAATATCATCCCAATATGGTCTGATCAGTGGGCAAAACCACCATATGTGTGCATGAGTAGCTTTGTTCCCACAGTTCCTCCAGCACAATGGGGAACTGGCAGGGAACATTTGGTGTAAACGAGCTGGGGTGTAATGCCATCTAGTGAGCAATTTATAGTTGACTTCTGACATTCTTGAGGCTAAGGACGAGGTATGGGCTAATAGTAGAATCCTATTTTTTTGGTTGTCAGTCAGGGAGAGATCAAGATCAGTTTCCCATTTAGTCAAATAAGGGGGGGGGTCAGGGTTTTGAAGAGTAATAAGGGCTTTGTAGAATAAAGAGATGCTATGTAAAGGGGGGTCTTTTGGATAAAATATTCCTTCTATATCGTTTAGGTCACTGACGCCCCTAAGTGGAGTAGGAAGAGAGCTTAAGAAATGTTGTATTTGGTGGTATCTCCACCTATCTAGGATCGTGGAGGGTTTAGGAGTGAGGATCGCAGATAGGGGTTTAAGTACATTGCCATTTAGAATGTGATACAATAGGAGGGGTTCTTCTGCGTGAAAGATGATGTTACGCCGAGTAAATAGATACCAAACATGTCACGCTTTATAATTGCACGCACTCGTGGAATGGCGACAAACTATGGTAGCTATGAATTTCCATAGGCGACGCTTTACATTTTTTTTACGGTTACCAGGTTAGAGTTACAGAGGAGGTCTAGTGCTAGAATTGTTGCTCTCGCTCTGACGATCGCGGCAATACCTCACATGTGTGATTTGAATACCGTTTACATATGCGTGCGCGACTTCCGTATACGGTTTCTTTGCTGCGCGAGCTCGCGGGGACGGGGGCGCTTTAAAAAATTTTTTTTGATTTTTTTTAATTTATTTTATTTATTTTTATACCTATAAATTGTGTTTTAAAAAAAAATGTTTTGTTTTTTTTACTTTTATTGCTGTCACAAGGAATGTAAATATCCCTTGTGGCAGTAATAGGTGGTGACAGACCCCCCATCCCTCCGTTACACTTCAAAGTATTCAGATCGCCTTATATGACCGTGGTGGAGAGGAGATCGTGGTCGAGATATTCTATGCTGTTTGCCCCTTCTGGGGTTGCTGGATTCGGTGAGTGGGGACCCTTGAGGGGGAGCACAAAAGTCACAAAGACCACCTGAGAGCACTCCAGTCACGGTTTTTCTTGAAAAGAACAAATTTCTGAACACTGGTTTTGAAGAGGTGCATCACTCTATGGACTATGATCACTAATTACTAATTGATTTGTACATATCTGCACCAATTAGGCAGAGGTGCACTTTTATTGCCTATGGTATATGTTCTTAGCATTTTTTGGACTCTGATCACTATTTATATATTATCAATTAATTTGTATATATTTTGCACTATTTAGACAGAGGTGCAGTTTTATGTTTATGCTTATGGGTTTGACCTAAGTCATTATCATCTGTGGTGGTTTCTGGGTGTAGATCTATCACAGATTAGGTGTTTAGTCTACAAACCCCTTATTTAGTGTGTTCACATGTATGATTTTTTGATTTTGCACAACTATATCACTGAAGATGGCTCTCTCCTTTTTGTACTATATTAACTTTTGGTGGTAACAGGCACCACAAATAGGGGTTAAGGTTGGGGGTATAAACTACTTTTGGTATAGCATTAACTGCTCTTGGTACAAGCCTTCACTAGGAAAGTAAGGGACCACAACCCCCCCCCCCATTACACCGTCCCATATAATCCCACAGGAAGCACCATACCCCATTATAAATTTAAATTCAAGTACTCTGTGGAGGATCCTTAGGGAAGCTCCTTTAGGGGGGCTGCATACCTAAACTTCTGTCCTAAGCGCAGCTTTCACACTTATTCATTAGCCAAAAACACTTGAATCTCCTGCTAGATAATAATCAAGAAACCCGAATCTCCTGCTGGGTCATAAAATAGAATTCACTTCAATATCTTCAATGAGAACAAATGGTGTTGGGATGGATGTTAAAATAAAATATCCAACAAGTTTCTTGCCAATTTAATATGTAGAATCTTCTATTTGCAGAGTATTTGTGGGGGTGACATGTGACCCCCCTAGATGACATCAGAGCCACAAACTCTACACTCCCCCCTAGTGGCCGATAAAGAATATTCAGCAAGTGGAATACACTACTGCAGTGGTCATCAATCCCGTCCTCAGGGCCCACTAACAGGCCAGGTGTGCAATATAACTGAACTACATCCCAGGTGATATCATTTTCTGCTCAGTGATTGCAGTATTCTAGTCTGCATCTCCCCCAAGGTAATACATAAAACCTGGCCTGTTAGTGGGCCCTGAGGACAGGGATGATGACCACTGCACTACTGGACACCAATTTTATCACCTTGAACTGAGAAAGTGGCATTTTAAAGCCATGAAACATATTTTATTGGGTGAAATAAAGTAATTGGGTGTTTCAATAAAGCAGACGACTGACGCCTATCTATAGAATAACCACTTTGGGCGCTTCTGTCGATCAGACCACCAAAGGACTATTTTTAGGTTGACTACTCTTAACATTTCTGAGAGATACTTTCTATAGGAGATACATTCTATAGGAGATACTTTCCATAGGAGATACTGTCTATAGGAGATACATTCTATAGGAGATACATTCTATAGGGGATACTGTCTATAGGAGATACATTCTATTGGAGATACATTCTATAGGAGATACTTTCCATAGGAGATACTTTCCATAGGAGATACTGTCTATAGAAGATACATTCTATAGGAGATACTTTCTATAGGAGATACATTCTATAGGAGATACTTTCTATAGGAGATACATTCTATAGGGGATACTGTCTATAGGAGATACATTCTATAGGAGATACTTTCCATAGGAGATACTTTCCATAGGAGATACTGTCTATAGGAGATACATTCTATAGGAGATACATTCTATAGGAGATACTGTCTATAGGAGATACATTCTATAGGAGATACTGTCTATAGGAGATACTGTCTATAGAAGATACTTTCTATAGGAGATACTGTCTATAGGAGATACTTTCTATAGGAGATACTGTCTATAGGAGATACATTCTATAGAAGATACTTTCTATAGGAGATACATTCTATAAGAGATACTTTCTATAGGAGATATATTCTATAGGCATAGGTGTGTGCAGCCTATTGCATTAGAGTGTGCACCCCAAACAGAAGCTCAAACGCATATGTGTGTATATATATGTATATATATATATCACACAAACACACAGTTCGCTGAACATCGAATAATTTGGGGTGTTCGCGGCAAATTCGAAAGGCGCTGAACACCCTTTAAAAGTCTATAGGAGAAATCAAAAGTGCTAATTTTAAAGGCTTATATGCATGGTATTGTCATAAAAAGTGTTTGGGGACCCGGGTCCTGCCCCAGGGGACATGGATCATTGCAAAAAAAAGTTTTAAAAATGGGCATTTTTTCGGGAGCAGTGATTTTAATAATGCTTAAAGTGAAACAATAAAAGTGCAATATTCCTTTAAATTTTGTACCTGGGGGGTGTCTATAGTATGCCTGTAAAGGGGCGCATGTTTCCCGTGTTTAGAACAGTCTGACAGCAAAATGACATTTCAAAGGGAAAAAAGTCATTTAAAACTACTCGCGGCTATTAATGAATCGTCTGTCCGACAATACACATAAAAGTTCATTGATAAAAACTGCATGAGATTTCCCCACTGGGGAACCCCGAAACAAAATTAAAAATAAATTTGTGGGGGTCCCCCTAAATTCCATACCAGGCCGGTCAGGTCTGGTATGGATATGAATAAGGGGAACCCCGCGCCAAAATTTTTTTAAAAAATGGCGTGGGGGTCCCCCTCAAAATCCATACCAGACCCTTTAGGTCTGGTATGGATTTTAAGGGGAACCCCATGCCAAAATTTAAAAAAAATTGCGTCGGGACCCCCCAAAAATCCATACCAGACCCTTATCCGAGCACGCAACTTGGCAGGCCGCAGGAAAAGAAGGGGGGACGAGAGAGCGCCACCCCCTCCTGAACCGTACCAGGCCACGTGCCCTCAACATTGGGAGGGTGCTTTGAGGTAGCCCCTCAAAGAACCTTGTCCCCATGTTGATGGGGAGAAGGGCCTCATCCCTACAACCCTTGGGCGGTGGTTGTGGGGGTCTGCGGGCGGGGGGGCTTATCAGAATCTTGAAGCCCCCTTTAACAAGGGGACCCCTAGATCCCGCCCCCCCTGTGTAAATTTGTAATGTGGTACCATTTCACAAAAAAAGTGTCAAAAAGGTTAAAAAACACAAGAGACGGTTTTTGACAAGTCCTTTATTAATTTCCTCTTCTTTCGGCTTCTTCTTCCATCTTCTTACTTCTGGTGTTCTTTCGGTGTTCTTCTTCTTCCTCCATCCCCCCTCTGACAACACAGGGAAAACCACAGGGAAGTCCCGTGAATTCCCCGTGCGTCAGAGGAGGGCGGGGTCACCGGGTGGCCCCGTCCTCCGTTATATAAGAAATATCAGAAGAAGCGAAGCGTCACACGGCTGAAGACTCCCACTGAGGTGGATCATGTGGACAGAGTGGAGAAGTAGCCTGGAGGAAGATGCGGGACGAGAAGAGTGGAGGAAGAAGAAGATGGAGAAGAAGGAGATGAAGAAGAAGATGGAGGAAGAAGAAGAACACAGAAAGAACACCAGAAGAAAGAAGATGGAAGAAGAAGCCGAAAGAAGAAGAAATTAATAAAGGACTTGTCAAAAAACATCTCTTGTGTTTTTTAATCTTTTTGACACTTTTTTTGTGAAATGGTAGGGGTGCATTTGTACCCCATTACCAATTCACACAGGGGGGTGGCGGGATCTGGGGGTCCGCTTGTTAAAGGGGCTTCCAGATTCCGATAAGCCCCCCGTCCGCAGACCCCCACAGCCACCGGCCAAGGGTTGTGGGGATGAGGCCCTTCTCCCCATCAACATGGGGACAAGGTGCTTTGGGGGTCTACCCCCAAAGCACCCTCTCAATGCTGAGGACATGTGGCCTGGTAGAGTTCAGGAGGGGGGGGCGCTCTCGCGTCCCCCCTCTTTTCCTGCGGCCTGCCAGGTTGCGTGCTCGGATAAGGGTCTGGTATGGATTTTTGAGGGGACCCCACGCCATTTTTTAAAAAAATTTGGCGCGGGGGTTCCTCTTAATATCCATACCAGACCTGAAGGGCCTGATATGGAATTTAGGGAGACCCCCACGCATTTTTTTTTCATTTTGGGTCGGGGTTCTCCTGTGGTGAAATCCCATGCAGTTTTTATTAAACTTGAACTTTTATGTGTATTGTCGGATCAACAATTCATTAATAGCCGCGAGTAGTTTCAAATGACTTTTTTTTCCTTTGAAATGTCATTTTGC
Source organism: Aquarana catesbeiana (assembly GCF_042186555.1). Lineage (NCBI taxonomy): Eukaryota > Metazoa > Chordata > Amphibia > Anura > Ranidae > Aquarana > Aquarana catesbeiana. Next base: position 810,515,983 of record NC_133325.1, on the reverse strand, counting down.
TGTCAGACTGTTCTAAACACAGGAAACATGTGCCCCTTTACAGGCATACTATAGACACCCCCCAGGTACACAATTTAAAGGAATATTACACTTTTATTGTTTCACTTTAAGCATTATTAAAATCACTGCTCTCGAAAAAACGGCCATTTTTAAAACTTTTTTTTGCATTGATCCATGTCCCCTGGGGCAGGACCCAGGTCCCCAAACACTTTTTATGACAATAACTTGCATATAAGCCTTTAAAATGAGCACTTTTGATTATTCATGTTCGTGTCCTATAGACTTTAATGGTGTTCGCGTGTTCTAACTAATTTTTTGCCTGTTCGCAAGTTCTGCTGCGAGCTGAACCGGGGAGTGTTTTGCTCATCCCTAGTCACTAGTGACATCAGTGTCAGTTTGTGACCCTGCCAGCCAGTGTCAGTTAGTACCAGACTGTCCGCAGAGGGGCACAGTGCCCCCTGACATCAGAACATGGCACAGTGCCCACTGACATCAGAGCATGGCACAGTGCCCTCTTACATCAGAGCATGGCACAGTGCCCCCTTACATCAGAGCATGGCACAATAGGCCCCCCTGACATCAGAGCATGGCACAGTGTCCCCTTGAATCAGAGCATGGCACAATAGTGCCCCCTGACATCATAGCATGGCACAGTGCCCCTTATATCAGAGCATGGCACATAGTACCCTGGCATCAGAGCATGGCACAGTGCTCCCTGACATCAGAGTATGGTACAGTGCCCCTTACATCACATCAGATCATGGCACAGCCCCCCTGACATCAGAGCATGGCACAGTGCCCCCTGACATCAGAGCATGGCACAGTAGTGACCCAGCATCAGAGCATGGCACAGTAGTGCCCCAGAATCAGAGCATGGCACAGTAGTGTCCCCTCACATCAGAGCATGGCACAGTAGTGTCCCCTCACATCAGAGCATCGCACAGTAGTGCCCTGGCATCAGAGCATGGCACAGTAGTGCCTCCTGACATCAGAGCATGG
>NC_133325.1:809176180-809178680 GCF_042186555.1 Aquarana catesbeiana | reverse complement strand
GCGACAGAGCGAGACAGACAGAGACAGAGAGAGCGACAGAGCGAGACAGACAGACAGAGAGAGCGACAGAGCGAGACAGACAGAGACAGAGAGAGCGACAGAGCGAGACAGACAGAGACAGAGAGAGCGACAGAGCGAGACAGACAGAGACAGAGAGAGCGACAGAGCGAGACAGACAGAGACAGAGAGAGCGACAGAGCGAGACAGACAGAGACAGAGAGAGCGACAGAGCGAGACAGACAGAGACAGAGAGAGCGACAGAGCGAGACAGACAGAGACAGAGAGAGCGACAGAGCGAGACAGACAGAGACAGAGAGAGCGACAGAGCGAGACAGACAGAGACAGAGAGAGCGACAGAGCGAGACAGACAGAGACAGAGAGAGCGACAGAGCGAGACAGACAGAGACAGAGAGAGCGACAGAGCGAGACAGACAGAGACAGAGAGAGCGACAGAGCGAGACAGACAGAGACAGAGAGAGCGACAGAGCGAGACAGACAGAGACAGAGAGAGCGACAGAGCGAGACAGACAGAGACAGAGAGAGCGACAGAGCGAGACAGACAGAGACAGAGAGAGCGACAGAGCGAGACAGACAGAGACAGAGAGAGCGACAGAGCGAGACAGACAGAGACAGACAGAGACAGAGAGAGCGACAGAGACAGACAGAGACAGAGAGAGCGACAGAGCGAGACAGACAGACAGAGAGAGCGACAGAGCGACAGAGCGAGACAGACAGAGACAGACAGAGCGACAGCGCGAGACAGACAGAGAGAGCGACAGAGCGACAGCGCGAGACAGACAGTGAGAGCGACAGAGCGACAGCGCGAGACAGAGACAGAGAGCGACAGAGCGACACAGACAGAGCGAGACAGACAGAGACAGAGAGAGCGACAGAGCGAGACAGACAGAGAGAGCGACAGAGCGAGACAGACAGAGACAGAGAGAGCGACAGAGCGACAGAGCGAGACAGACAGAGACAGAGAGAGCGACAGAGCGAGACAGACAGAGACAGAGAGAGCGACAGAGCGAGACAGACAGAGACAGAGAGAGCGACAGAGCGAGACAGACAGAGAGAGCGACAGAGCGAGACAGACAGAGAGAGCGACAGAGCGAGACAGACAGAGAGAGCGACAGAGCGAGACAGACAGAGAGAGCGACAGAGCGAGACAGACAGAGAGAGCGACAGAGCGAGACAGACAGAGACAGAGAGAGCGACAGAGCGACAGAGCGAGACAGACAGAGACAGAGAGAGCGACAGAGCGACAGAGCGAGACAGAGAGAGCGACAGAGCGACAGAGCGAGACAGACAGAGACAGAGAGAGCGACAGAGCGAGACAGACAGAGACAGAGAGAGCGACAGAGCGAGACAGACAGAGACAGAGAGAGCGACAGAGCGAGACAGACAGAGACAGAGAGAGCGACAGAGCGAGACAGACAGAGAGAGAGAGCGACAGAGCGAGACAGACAGAGACAGAGAGAGCGACAGAGCGACAGCGCGAGACACAGAGACAGACAGACAGAGACAGACAGAGCCAGAGAGAGAGAGCCACACAGAGAGCGCGAGAGCCACACAGAGAGCGCGAGAGCCACACAGAGCGCGAGAGCCACACAGAGAGCGCGAGAGCCACACAGAGAGCGCGAGAGCCACACAGAGAGCGCGAGAGCCACACAGAGAGGCGCGAGAGCCACACAGAGAGCGCGAGAGCCACACAGAGAGCGCGAGAGCCACACAGAGAGCGCGAGAGCCACACAGAGAGCGCGAGAGCCACACAGAGAGCGCGAGAGCCACACAGAGAGCGCGAGAGCCACACAGAGAGCGCGAGAGCCACACAGAGAGCGCGAGAGCCACACAGAGCGCGAGAGCCACACAGAGCGCGAGAGCCACACAGAGCGCGAGAGCCACACAGAGAGCGCGAGAGCCACACAGAGAGCGCGAGAGCCACACAGAGGAGCGCGAGAGCCACACAGAGAGAGCGAGAGCCACACAGAGAGAGCGAGAGCCACACAGAGAGAGCGAGAGCCACACAGAGAGAGCGAGAGCCACACAGAGAGAGCGAGAGCCACACAGAGAGAGCGAGAGCCACACAGAGAGAGCGAGAGAGACACAGAGAGAGACACAGACAGAGAGAGCGAGACAGACAGAGAGAGCGACAGAGCGAGACAGACAGAGAGAGCGACAGAGCGAGACAGACAGAGAGAGAGAGAGAGAGAGAGACAGAGAGAGACAGAGAGAGACAGAGAGAGACAGAGAGAGAGAGAGACAGAGAGAGAGAGAGAGACAGAGAGAGACAGAGAGAGACAGAGAGAGCGACAGAGAGAGACAGAGAGAGCGACAGAGCGAGACAGACAGAGACAGAGAGAGCGACAGAGCGAGACAGACAGAGACAGAGAGCGACAGAGCGAGACAGACAGAGACAGAGAGACGACAGAGCGAGACAGACAGAGACAGAGAGAGCGACAGAGCGAGACAGACAGAGACAGAGAGAGCGACAGAGCGAGAC